>NW_004440383.1:230614-309506 GCF_000330505.1 Entamoeba invadens IP1
CAGAGACATGTGTTGACCACAATAGATAAGTACATTTGTGTGGATAACAACCCACTTCCCCTTGGTGTGAAGATCCCAGTTGATATTCCAAACATTGCTGTTTGTAGTTTTCATACTAGTTTCATATCGAAATAGCTGACAAATAGTACCTTGCCATTGCAGTGGTATCAATTTTGTTACTTGTGGTGTCCACAAGTGTACATCGAGGTAGGATATTCAAGAAATTGTTCTTGATGCTTGTCTCTGGAGTCTTAGCAACTGTGGCATTCTTCTCGACTTTAATGTTCTTGACGTATTGCAAGAATCAATTGATCTGCGGACCATTCAAAAGATATTTACTTCTCTTCTTCGAGACTTTCAGCGATTTGAAAGTCATCAAGAAACTCGACTACCACTACATCCCAGTTTATAACCAAGTGATCTCTTTCTACCCAGCCGTTGGGACGTTCATGGAATTGTTTGTCAAGCAAATACCAAAGTTGGGACTGAATACACCGGCGTTCTTGTTTGTGATTGGGTTTGGGTTACTCACCAAGAAGTCTGCTGTATTTACTCGAGCGGTTGTTGTCACTTTTGTGACATTAATAGTGTCGTTGATGACTGCAGTCGAGTTTATGCCATTGACGCATGATGTTGTGGGATGTGTTGTATGCACCATCCTCTTCACTATTGGTGCACTGATTATCATTCACACATTATTCTCGTTGGGACATATCCTTCTTGTCCCATACTTATTCGTTAATTGCACATCAATTGTTATTGCACTGTACAGATACTTTGTTAAGGAAGTCTTTGCCCTTTCAACACCAGTCATCATCTTCACGATATGGTACACTTTGTTCTGGCAAAGAAAAATCACTGTGGTTGGTGGGTTCTTGATTTTCTTGGCTATGAGTTCTTTGATGACACTCAAGTGCGGATACTTCTTGGCTATCACAGTTATCGTCGGGAGCTTTTACTGAAGAGAAATGAACGTTTTTGTCTTCTTTGTTATTGACTCAAAAATGTATTAAACAAATTTACTAGACCATCTTTACTATAATTTTATTAATAAATTTAATACATTTTTTTGATATCGTCAATGGAACTATTTTTGAGCACCAACAAAGAAAAAAAGCTAAAAATTGAGTTTTTAGAAAAACTCAAAAAAGGAAAGTGAGGGAGAACTGTTTAAAGGGATTTATAAACAACCCTGTCGATCTCAAAAGTCAGAAAGAAATGAGAGAAGTGATCACTATTAATATTGGACAGGCGGGTTGCCAACTTGGAAATAGCTGCTGGGAACTCTTTTGTTTAGAACATGGGATCCTCCCTGATGGCACACCTGCCAAAGAAGGGTTGGCTAAAAATTTGTCGAACGGACAGAACGTCGACAACGCGTATAACGCGTTCTTCAATGAAGTTCAAAGCGGAAGATTTGTGCCACGCGCTATCTTTGTGGATACTGAACCGACAGTTATCGACGAAATTAAGACGGGAAATTACTCGAAATTGTATCACCCAAGACAGTTGTTGTCAGCTAAGGAAGACGCTGCGAGTAACTTTGCTTTGGGGAAGAATAACTTCTCGCCACTTGTGGAAGAGACGATGGAAGCGTTGAGAAAGTCTGCCGAGGCGTGCTCGGGGTTACAAGGGTTCTTCTATTATAACTCCGTTGGTGGTGGGACAGGAAGTGGGTTCACCGCTGCGCTCTGCGAGAAGATCGCAGAACAATATCCAAAGCGAACAAAAATTAATACCGTCATTTGGCCTTCACCAAAACTGTCGAGCGGAGTTGTTGAGCCGTACAACGCAGTTTTGAATACTCACGCGATGCTAAAATTGGCGGATTGCACACTCATGGTTGACAATGAGTCTATTTACTCGATCTGCCAGGAACATCTCGAGGTTCAAAGTCCATCATACTCACACTTGAATCAAATTATTGCACAGGCGATGAGCTCTGTCACAGCAAGTTTAAGGTTTGAAGGAACTCTCAATGTGGATTTGAATGAATTCCCAACAAACCTTGTGCCATTCCCAAGAGTACACTTCGCTATGATGTCGTACGCTCCAATTGTCACCCCGGAGAAGGCACAAAGGCAAACATTGAATGTACAAGAGCTGACAACGAGTCTCTTTGATCGTAAGAATTTGATGATCCAACTCGACGAAGTTAACAAAGGAAAGTACATGAGTTGCTGTATGATGTATAGAGGAGATGTCTCGAACCGCGAAGTGAATTTGGCTATTAATGTGGTGAAGAATTCTTATGGACTTCCTATCGCCGATTTCTGTCCGTGTCCATTTAAATGCGGTATTAACAATCAACCCCCAACGGCTGTTCCCAATAGCCAGTACTCCGCGACGAAAAGAAGCGCCTGTATGTTGGCGAACCACACTTCGATGTGTCAAGTTTTTGGAAAGGTTAATCAAAACTTCGACCAAATGTACGGAAGAAGAGCTTTCATTCATCACTATGCGGAGTTTGGCATGGAAGAGAACGAATTCATTGAAGCGAGACAAGATATGTTTGACCTAGAGACTGAATACGCTAATCTCGCTCTTGATAACCCAGAGGTTTCGGGCACAATGGCGTAAGGATTATTTGGAAATTTGATTATTTTTTTGAATTTGGGTTATTATTGAATTATAATTATTTTTAATTTTTTATATAGATTCCAACCCAACTATAACAACTATTAGGATAGTTATAATTTTCTATATTTATGTTCAAACTATAATTTATTTAAAAATGAATTAAGTAATGTTATACCGGTTAGTACTAGGCAAAAAAAATGAAAACAACTCCTTTATAATTACACAACAAAGAACCGTCACTATTTCAATCAATCCAACGAATTGTACACTTTCTTGCGCTTGAGAAATACAGTGGGGTGAGTCTGTGAAAAAACAAAAAGAAGTTTGGTGATTTGTTCATTTTGCGAAATGAGATGCAACTGTGGCTTAGTGTTTTGAGCGTTACAATCAGCTTCTGATTTTTGGGTTTTCTTTGCTACTTTGGGCATTATATGGGTTTTCAGTTTTTTGTTTTTATCTAAATATGGTTAAAATTTAGTTTAATTGTAATATATGTGCTTAACATGTTGTTATTAATTTTTTTTATAATAATTAATCTTAAATTGTATTGTTAATCAATCATTAATTATTCTATAGTTTTTTTATAATGTTTGATTAATAAAATTTTATTTAAGTTTAACAAAAATAATAAAATGGTAATAAAATGTTATAAAAATTTAAACAAAGTATATTTATAAAAGTTTAAAGAAAACTAAAAAATTAACTATTTTAAACAAAATAGTAAAAACAATTAACAATTTTTTAAAATATGATTAGTTTTTTAATTAAAGTTTCTATTTTTTGTATTTTATTTTAAAACTTGATTTATAGTTTTTTTCATGCTATAACTGACATTTTTTTAGGTGATAAAAAAAATATTTTAATTATTATTGTTTTTTTTTAATTTTTTATAATTTTTAAATTAAACATTACTAATAACAAAACTTATTTGTTATTTTTTCATATTTCAAATAAGTCATATATTATTAAAAAACGCAGTCTAATACTATTCTTCTCAAATTCAAGATGATTTCTATAAATATCAATTATTTAAATAAAATAATTTATTACACAAAACTACAACTTGAATTGCCAAGTCTTCCCGTATCTATTTATATATATAATAAAACCTAAAATGTGTCTTCCCGTTTCTAAAATAAGCGTTTGGATAATAGCTTCTTTCTAGTAAAAAAAGTCACAATTACTAGTATTTCCCAAACTGAAATTTCCACGACCATCATAAAAAGGAGTTCACAGAACTGTAAAATAGAATGCAAGCTGTAAAATGTGTGATTGTTGGCGACGGAGCTGTCGGGAAGACTTGTCTTCTTATCAGTTATACCACCAATGCGTTCCCCAACGAGTACATCCCAACAGTCTTTGATAATTATAGTGCGACAGTAATGGTAGATTCAAAGCCAATCAACTTGGGGTTGTGGGATACTGCAGGACAAGAAGACTATGATAGACTTAGACCACTCTCATACCCACAGACCGATGTCTTTTTGATTTGTTTCTCTGTTGTTTCACCACCTTCTTTCGATAACGTCTCTTCTAAATGGCAACCAGAAGTGATCCATCACTGCCCCAAGACTCCTTGCCTTCTTGTCGGGACTAAGTTGGATATGAGAGAAGACAAAGACCAATTGAAAAGACTTGAAGAGAAGAAGATCACTCCAATTACTACAGAACAAGGAATGGCTAAAGCTAAAGACATTGGCGCTGTTAAGTACATCGAGTGCTCAGCATTGACCCAGAAAAACCTCAGACTTGTCTTCGATGAAGCCGTCAGAGCTGTCATCTCCCCAAGCAATGCCAGTGGAAAGAAGAAAGAAAAGGAAAAGGGGTGTGCTCTCCTTTAAATTACAATTAGCTAATGTTTTTGACTCTTTTTGGTTTATTATCATTTTTGCTTATTCACACAATAAGTTTCAGTTCTTGTTGTGTGGATTACAACTTATTCTGAGTGTGGTCTTACAACTTTTTATTTTGAACTATTTATATTGTTTAATCAACTCCTTCGACTTTTATTTTTTATTTCGATTTTTACAATTTGAGTATTTTGAGGTATTGTATTATAAAATAGATTGTTTCCTATCGTTGAGTTACACATGTTTTATTTCTTGAAACAGAGAATTAAGTCTCTATGTTTTCCACCTCAAAAGCAAATCAAAAGTACAAAACAACTCAACATTGCCATTACTTCAAATTGTTGTGTACAATGTTTCAAGCTTCTCCACCAACACATCTATTTTAATCCTTTTCTGTTTGTCTTGATCCCACGTTTCATTTATAATTCCATACATTTCGTTTGTCAGACATTCAACTCTTTCTGGTCTGCCTCCCTTATCAACATATTCAGCTATACACCAAGCAAACTTGAAATTCTCTTTTGGATAGGGGTCTCTCCATGTTATTCCTTCATACATGGTTATACCGAACGAATAGATATCTGCAGGTTTGTTGTAATGTTTTAGACCTTCAAGTACCTCAGGTGCCATGTATTTTGGTGTTCCAATACCTTTTGTGAATGTCATATTAGTCATCATCATATTAGTATTTCTTGCACTTCCAAAGTCAGCCAGTTTCCCATTAATCACTTGATCATCTTTTAATGAGACAACTAAGATGTTATCCGGCTTAACATCTCGGTGCAGAATACCGTTTGTGTGCAAATACTGAATCCCTCTTGACGCATCTTTCAATATTTTGATTCGAATCTTCATGGAAACGCTAATGACATTCTTTTCGTTGTCTTTTTTCCTCAGATTTGCAAAACTCCCATATTCGGCATATTCAGTAACAACAGACACGTTGTTTGTGAAAAACACAGCTCCGTAAAAGTGTATGATATACTCACTTCGAAATTTGTCCATCATCACTATCTCCTTTTCAAAGTCAGCAATTTGTTGAGGATTTGCTATGTCCTTCATCTTCTTTACAGCTACAGCATTTCCTCGGAATAAACCAAGATACACAACAGCAAAAGAACCTTCACCAATAGATTCGGCGTTCAAAATAAGTTCATCAGGATCGAGTCGTGTTGTAAGTTTTGTTGTTGCACTGAGTGTAAGGGTCTTGACAACTCTTTTGTCTTCTTCGATGTTGAAAACAGAAAGCGCAACTTCATTACTCAAACGCATTGTACATAGAGCAGTAAGAAACACTTCAAATTCACATGCTTTGTTCCTTTGTAATACAACTTCGCTGGGGTTAAAGTGTAGTTTATATTTCTCTATGTGGGAAACAGTGGTGATGTTAATTTTCATTGCATGACGACTGGTATTGCCGACACAAAATACTTTCCTGATCTCTTCATCACATTAATATATTCATCTTCGTTTCCAAATTGTAGTATCGTGTGACTGACAACAACATTGTCACCAAGATCAACAAATGCAATGTTTGAATCGTGAATATTAAACAAAGTGTGTTTGACTGTTTTCCCTTCAGCTTTAATGTATCTTTTTACGAGGAACCACACCAATACAATTGTTCCAACCATCAACATCAATACTAAAAGTATGACAATGAATATGACCCACCACACAACCTTCTTAACACAAAGAGTTCCGTCAGTGTTAGGTGATTTCCAAAAAGTGCATTTGGAACACTTCGAATTCTTTGACTTGACACAGTTTTCAATTGTGTTATATGCCACACAATTAAAGTTTACAAGAACAAGCCCTTCTTCACAAGACAAACATTTGGCTTCATTTATACATTTGGTACAACTATTGTTACACTTGGCACATTGGTTTTCGTTGACTGTATAGTACCCATCAGAACACATGGAACACCCAAAAGTTGTCACGTTTGTTGCACACCCAACAAGTCCACTTTGTAACAAACAATCTCCTTCGTTTGTATTGAAGTACTCCTGTCCACATGTTAAACAAGAGTGGTCGTTGAGACACGTACCACATTTGGGTTGACAATTAAAGCAGTCAAGACCAACACGGTAGTATCCCTCTTTGCATGACACACAACCTGTCCCACTCAATGTTAATATGTTACATTTGTTTGCCAATTCACCACCCGATTTACATGTTCCTCCACTCAAGAAATATCCTCCATAACATGAGGTACAAAATGTATCATTATTATAACAGTTGGCACATAAAGAGTCACATTTGTTGCATTTCAATGTGTTGAAGTCCAAGTATGTTCCAAAAATGCATCTGTTGCACCCTCCAACACCAAATAGTTCACATTCTTTACTTTCATTAACGCATGTATTGTCATCCGTGATAATGTAACCTTTTGCGCACTCAACACACTTATTATTCACTACATTGATACATTGATCAATGTTCTGAACGCAAAGACCGTTTGTATCTTCCATCTTATTACCTTCAACATCGCAAGACTGTAAGTGACACTTTCTGTCTGTTCCAAAGATGTAACCATTTTCACATTTTGTGGGTTCCCCATTCTCACACAACAAACAATCTGGGTCATGTTCTTTACAATCAAGACAAAATGTTCCATTTGAGTAAAATCCCTTTTTGCAATAAATGACGTTGTTCTGCTGAACTTCTATCATCTCTTCGGTTGGTTGATAACAAACTCCATTATTGTTTATTAAATTGTCTGTTGTGTCACACAGTAAACACTTTCCATCATTAGATTTGACTTGACAGACATCATCTTTAGTAATTTTAATACAATCGCTCCCAGATTGTGTGTAACCCTCTTCACATTTTACACAAAATCCCCTTGTGTGAGCTAAACAATGGAAAAAGCTTTTACATGAATTTTCAAATAACACAAAACTATCACGACATTTAGTACACTGTTCAACACCTCCAACTTTTGTACATTTATCACAGTTGTCAGCTGTACAATTATCACACCTCATATTTTTATCAATAATACCATCACAATCCATCGCATTTCTACAATGAAAAAAGTTTTCTTTAAAATACCCATAATAACAGTGGATTTCACCAAATGAAAATCCATTTCCTGCTTCAAAAAATACAGTTTTAGAGAGAAGTTGCACATCGACCATTTCCACCTTGTTCGACACAATTGAAATGGTAAATGTTGACATCGTGTCATGAAACAATGAAATTGTTTGGTCGCCGATATACACAACATCAGGTTCTTCTGTGTTTCTTCTAATTTCGTTTTTGACAACTGTTGAGGTGTGATTGATAACAATGCCACTTACCATTTCAAGTGGTGTTATAAAACAACCAAAACATGGACAGTAATGTTCCACATAATTGTCGAGTTTGGTTATATTTACATGACAGTATATAATATCTGATGGATTGTTGTATCGAATTAAATGCCCTTTAGCAAGGAGAGTAAAACCATCTGGCATTTCACTTTGGGTCAATGGAATTTTGGTAATAGCAAAATCGAAACTGCTTTCGTTTGTAATTGTCATATTTGCTGGAAGACTGAATTCCTTTTCAAAAAAGAATAGAGGTAAATCTCTGATTGTTCTGTTTTGTGAAACGTCCAAAGAAATGGAGTTATCAATATCAATCTCATCCACCATTATAGAACTTTTCTCGTTTACTTTCAACTTGCTATATATTTTCATCTGGTTAACGATTGAATGTATTCCTCTAATTTCATTTTCAAAGAGAATCGAGGAGCAGTATGAGGTGATGTCTAAAATGTTTGACACAATGATTGTCGAATTTCCAGTTATAGATACAGACCCCTTGAAGTCACAAACCAGTTGGTTGAATGAACCACGTGAGTTGTCAGTGAGTAGCAAAGAACCAAAGAGAGTTGAACTCTTTTGAAAATTCACAGATGAATTCTCATTGAGTTCCAGTAATGCATAGGTGTCAAAAGTCACATCACATCCCACTTCAAAAACAGAATTGTTGTTCATTTTAATTTGTATCGATCTAATGTCTTGAGTCTGTTTGTTAATAACAATTATTGAGTTATCACTGAGGGTGAGAATACTTTCTCCTTTGTCTACCGAAATTGAACCAATTGAAAGTGAAGACGTGTCAGAAATAAAAATAGAACCTTTTCGGATTGTACTTAAAATTCCTTCGATAATTGAGCTTGAGTTGGATTGCATTATTAAAATAGCATTTCTTTCAAGAGTGACATCGCCACTCACTTCAAGAATAGCTCCTTGGTTAAGGGTAAGTGTTTGAGAGTCCAAAGAGAGTGTATCTATTTGACAATACTCTGATAATGCCGTTTCTGACGTAATGTTTGGACAGACAGCAAATGTGTGGTACACAAATAAAGACACAATGATAGTCGACATAACCATTGTTAATGGAAATGACGTTAAAGTTCAGTAAGGTTTAAAGTATTCATACCAGTTAATGATTCGATTTACCTTTGTTTTTTGTTTTTCCTTTAACACAATAAAGGTATAGTTCTCATTTCTATTAATAGTACAATTTGAACCTAAATATGATCTGTTTTTTCCTTTAAAGAAATTACATACCTCTTGTAAAATAGAAAATAAAACTTTTAAAAATAACCTAAAAAGTTATTTTTAAAAAATAGAAATGAGTTATATCCAAGTTGATAGTAAATAAACCATTTGAGTTTTAAAATTTAATAATATTTAATAATTAAGTAAAAAAATGGTATTTAATAATTTACTATTAGATGCCATTTGACCGTTTCATACCAAAAAAACTGAACTCGACATTTACACACATCAATTGGTGAAACTACTCATACTACTGCTATTTGACAGCGAGTCTTCGCTTCTCCCGCTCTTTCCACACATCTTAAGTTCTCTTTGCAACCGTTGTTTAGTTAAGAGTTCCTCTTCAATTTGTTCATTTATGTATTTAATCTTCTGAGACAATTGGTATATATATGCAGAGAGTGTGTTATTATCCTTCAACACGTCTTGCACCCTTTTTTCATACCTTCCGTTATACGCAAAGAGCAGTCGATCGAGGTTCTTCAGTGCTTCAATTTCATTCATCTTGACTTGTGATGGTTCGATAGCTGTTAAAAACACGGAGGAGACCTTCACGTTCTTTTCGTTAATGATCAAATAATTATACACATAATCTTTATGATCCAAAAACACTTGAGCCAGTGCAGGGTGGAGTCGCGTTTGTTCCACCATGTTAATCCCCAGTTTCGACAGAGAAATCGAAACCGGTTCTTTCAAAAACGCAATTGTTTCGTTCACCATGACACTCACACCTTTAATCCCCTTCCCGTTTCGAATGGTTTGTGCCACAAATTGTGAAAATTGTGAAATTCGCTGTTCGTTCAGAGAAATGTCCTTCTGAGAAATCCCCTCGACAAACAGTTGTGGGGTATTTAACAATGGACAGAGAAAGACTAAGAAGAATAAGTTCACATAAACCCACGTCGTCTTGATCTGGCCTGTTTGTTTCTTTGCAACTTCCTCTTCGATGATTTGTAATGTTCGTATCACATGCATTGGAATGTATTTGAGTGATTCAGCAACACCTCCTTTGAGTAAATTCGTCAACTCTTCCGTTTGCACCGATTGGTCGAGAATCAATTTTTGGAGGACGTCTTGGAGTGCGTTCTTTGCAAATTCAGTTAGAAAGAGTGTCGAGTACTCCACAAATAGCCTTAAAATGGACGATTGTGTTCTGAAGTTGTGCACCTCAACCGTATTTTGGTCGACGTCGTGTTGCGCAACCTCGCGGAACAAGTCGCAAATACTTCCCTCTGCAATGAAGTACTCCACCAGTAATCGGCTATATGTCTTGAATTCGGGAAGGTGTGCCGGTGAAATGATGACATCAAAATACGAAGAGAGTAACAATGAGTTCTCCTGGAATAACAATTTGTCGAAGATGTATTTATTTCCAAAGGGGAGGGGCTTGACTACAGTGCTCATTATATGCCTTTTTCAAGTTTCCGTTCTATCTCAATTATCCTATATTTTTATGATACTTTTACTATTAATATATTATATCTATTCTATTAAAGATATTAGAACATTTAACTCGAAAAATACAGACAATCACAATATAAAGAAAGGTGATCCAGATAGAAAGTAAAGATGTAAAGTCGCGATATAGACATGTCTCATTGTGAAGAAAATATCCGTTGAATTCGTCGCATACACAACTGTTGTTATTTTCGTTCAATACAGTCCCTTCTGAAGAACATTGAAGTACACATTTGCCATTCACATTTTCATAATTAGAATGAGCATCACAAATGCATCCATTGTTATTCTTATTTGTGATTTCCCCTTTTGTGCTACACAAATACGTGCACGTGTTATTTACTAAATAATAATTTGAAGAATTATCACATATACAACCATCATTACTTTCATTTGTTATTTCTCCACGGTTTGAACAGACAAAAACACATGTCATGTTAATGAAAAAGTACCCACTCTTGTTATCACATTCACAACCATCATTTTCATTGTTTGTAACACTTCCTTGGATCGGACATTGAAACACACACGTGTCGTTGATCAATGCAAACCCTTCTTTAACATTACATTGACATCCATCATTGTCACTGTTGGTGATGTTGCCACTCCCAATGCAATAGTACAAACAAAAGAATGGATCCTCTCCATAGTAATTACGTGAATGATCGCAAATACACTTGTCGCCACTTTCTAAAACACTCCCCTTTCCTTTGCATGCAAAAACACACGTCCCAATTGTACTTTCAGTGTATTTCGAATCACAAAGACACTTCCCATGTCCTTCACCTTCAACGGCATCAACCACAAAATGGTCATCTTCGCGACAAATACATTTCGTTTGATTGTCTGAAAGCTCTCCACCATTCCCACATGTAAAGTTACATTTTATAATTTGTGAATATGTGATGTATGAGAATGTCGAAGTGTCATATCGGGTTTTATTCGTGAATCCACACGGAGTCTCGGGTCGAAAAGTAAGTGCGTCGCCTTCGCACGTCCCATTCGAAGACTTGAAAAATTCCGTTCCTATGTGAAGCATGTCATTTGATGGAATATACCCCACGGTTGTTCTACAATCAACAACTCCACATAATTGACATTTGTTTGAAGGAACTAATATCCTCACCACTGTGGCTGGGGTCACTGGGGTTTCCAATTTGAAATATTCATACGATATATCCTCTAAAGGAATCGCATACAAATTAAAACGAACGGTCGCAACTTCCCCTGACGTCACATACACTCGATTAACTTCGGTGGTACATGTGTCGTCACTGTATGTCGTCATATTAAAAGTGTTTGAATTGTGGTATGTGTTTCTCCTAAACAACTCAGCAGTGACTTGATAGCAAACGTCGAGAGAATACAACCACTCCACTTGGGTGTATTCAATGACTGAGACACTGTGATACTGCGCCAAGCTGAAACAAACCAATTCTATTAGAACTAAAATCATTTAATCTTTCAAGTTTCCTTGAATCTTTCCTTATATTCAAATCACCATAAAGCAGTTTTATGCTATTTAAGTGTTTTCAATGGTGACAAATACAATCGTTTCTTCCTTGTATACATAACTAATATTTGATAATAAATTATGAAGTTTATATAGTTTCTTTTGTTTACCATATTATTATATAAAAAATATAATAGAATAGAATACTTTAGTTTTAGAAATTAAAAAGAACTTATAAAATGAATGGATACAATAACACTCAAATATGATGAATACTCTGCTCTACTGCGATCTTCTCAAACATCCAAAGAAGAAAACACTCGCCTAAAAGAAGAAGTAAAGAAACTGAAAGAGCGTGTAAGTGACCTTGAGTGTAAGTTCAAACATCAAACTGGAAAGACACAAGAAGCAGAGAAGATGTGTGTTGACCTTCAAAAGCAAGTTGAGAAAGAGCGTGTCGACAAGATACAAATATCTTTTGATATCTCTTTGATTCGTTTAAAATATAACGAACTTAAGAAACAGAACGACGTATTAAAAGAGGAAGTAGCCTTCGAACCTCAAAGAAAGGAAAAAGTCGAGTTCCCCACTTTTATCCCAGAGATTAAACCTATTCGCCCAATCCAAAATCAAAAGGACTTTGTCATGATCGGGCGCGTGGAACAATTACCCAAAGACACTATTGTCGATTTGGTCGTTGAAAAATCAGAGGACCAAAGTGAAACAGAAGACGAGCTTGACGCAACACAGTTCGTGCGAACAAAATTACCTGCTCGCGTCGATATTTCACCAACACCTGCGAAAGTTGGCGATCTCGTAAAAAATGATGTCGTCATTGAAAACGTCGAAAAGCAGTTTACGTGCCGACAGAGTCAAGACAAGAATAGTGTAGAGGTAGTTGAAGGTTCTGAAGAAATCGACATGTTATATGGGATTGATTACGATCGAGTGCTTCAGGTTCTTAAAACGATATATCGTGACAAGACGAAATTAAAAGGAGACAACAACAAATGGGCGGAAGGGTTTACTGTGTTTTCAGATTATCTCAAGGCGTGTGGTGTGAAGGTTAGACCGACGAAGACGAAGAGTAAAGAAGAGAATGAGCAGGACATGTGTGTTGAATTCTTGAGGGAATTTAAAAAAATTGAAAACATTAAAGTTCAGTTGGGGATGAAAAGAGCAGTTTTGTTCTTCGAAAAGAATAGAAAGACGGTTGTGAGGTATCTTGGAGACTATTGACTGTATTTGTGTTATTTAAAATGTTTTTCTTTTTTTCATTTTGATGTTTTATTTGTTGGTTTGTAATATACAGTTCCATTTGAAGATCAATGATGGATTGGAAGCTTCGGGGTTTGGGGAAAAGATTTTTTTTTGGAATGAGTATTTCAAGATTCCCGTACCAAACCGGGAAAATCTCCGAATATGAAAAAAATTTCGAGTGGAATTTTTTATCATAAAGGTAAAGAACTTTTTTGCTCCAATAATAAATAATATTAATTAAAATTATAGAATATTACTATTGATATATAGTAAAAAAAAACAAAACAGAATTGAGTAAGGAAATAATTCAAACTCAAAAGTACTTTAATTCTTTCCAACTGGAGTTTTGAGAGAAGTACGTTTTAATTAGTTTGAATTACTATCAAATAATCGTTGTCTATGATTAATAACATTTTTGCTGTTCATTCAAATTGAATTTCACCTTTTAAACGGTTTTAAAAAATGTTATTTATTTAAATTATATTTATAGATTATCATTAATACAAATATAGAAAACCCAAAATCTGTAAAAATCCCGACCAGATACGATTTGAATACGCGAAATTGAAGAATTCAAAAAAAAGTGCAGTTGTTGAAAAAAAGAATACGAAAAAATAAAGATCGTTGAAAAAAGTACAAGCAATAAAAGTAAATTATCTAGATGTTTTTCCCAACTCAATAAGGAACGAAAGGCTATATAAAGAGTACTCTGTTTTTTTGAAAAAAGAACTATATAAAAGAAAAAAGTGAAACTGGAAAGTGATATTCGACATGTCCAGGTTGAAGCGGTCTCGAGCGTATATTAGTTTTGATAAAGGTGTTGCCTGCGATGACCTGAGTAAGCAATCGCAAACTGGTTTAGACACCAAACAGTCGTTCTTTGTTTTTTCGAATAGGATACCTTCCCCAACTCAACAGTGTAAACGGTCGTCACTTCTGACTGAAGTGAAGACGGTTGGATCTCCTACCATTCAAAATGGGATTTTGGAACACAGCGAGAAGGTGGAACACTCGATTGACGAGCCAGAAATTACTTTTTGTGAGACACACAAACACGAAGAAGAGGGTAATGTCTTTGATTTTGCGTTCTGACATTCTACTTCTTCATCGCCGTAAATAGTTGTATCGTTGAATTGTCTCATGTCCAAGCAAGGCTAATCACATTGTTTTGTACACTTTTATTCCTATCAATGGGTATTCTACAAACCCTTTTTATTCGTTTTATTCCAAACAGCGAAAATAAACGTACTACTCCCTTCTTTTACTTTTAATTGTTTAACAGTCGCTCCCGCCTACTCGAGCGAAGTAATGAGACGACAACATACATTGTTGCTAAGACCCCAGTACATAACAACCCAACATACAAGAACCCAAGAAGTACTTTGTCTTTGGTCTTGCGCCACTTTCGTGGGACAAGTACGACATTCACTCCTCGCATATTGAATGGGGACTTCGGACATGCAACATCATCTTGATATGCTATACCTCAATGTCTCTTCTCATACTTTTTATTAGTAATATGTAAGTAATAACAAACGTCGCGCAACTAAGTATGTCCCGCACTTGATTTTGGAGAAGACATTGGTTATCTTCTCACCTGTAAGAGTAACTACTTGCATGTTGGTTTGTATTGAACCTTCTTTAAAATGAAGGATATAAGTCTCCCCTTGATATTCATTCTCATCGTTTCTTACTATAAATATTGAGGAATTGGTAAACTCGGCTTCTGTATCTAAGTTGAAGGCAATTGCATTGTGTGGGTGGTTACTGACTGAAATTTGAGTATGCCGTATTTCAATGTCCGAATCATAAACAACAAAAAGACCAGAGGCAGCAACCTCAATGTACGAGTTTTCGAGTAACTCAGAAATCATCTCGAGTGTCCCACTGTCGTCTATGAATATGTTGACTTTATAGATCCAAATAACATCTAATGATAAAGAAGCTCTGTTCTTGATATTGAACACCATCCCCTTCTCTTGCTCCAAAAAGTCACCAATTTCTATCGACCCATAGATGTTAAATAGATCACCAGCGAGTGCACCAATAGTCATATCACCATCTAAAGAACATTCAGTGCCACATACCATCTTTTTGATCATCACATCGTCACCAATGATATACAATTTGTCTCCCTTAATACCAGCAATGTCATCTTCTATAGTCACCTCTGCACCTTCATCAATTAGATAATTACATTTTGTTGCTGGACACTTACATTGTTGAGAAGGAAGTGGTGTTTGTTCACCACTAATTTTACAGTCTTCCAAGTTCATAATTGGAAGCTCTTTACTGAAATCAAAACATGTGTAGATGCGATTGGAACTTTTATCAAAGATCACAGTGTTGTCGTTATCTGAAAATGCCTGTGCGGTGTACTTAATTTTTGTGTCTGTAGCCACAACAATGGGACGACATTGATTCGACACTCCATTGAAATACTTCGACACTACTTTACCTTCAATTTCTAACTCACCTTTCGTCATCAGCCATCCTTGTGTTGTGACATCATTATAGTCTCCTTGAAACGTCGCAGAGAGAATCACTACTTTCGACTCTCTTGTTGAAATCAACCCTCCCATGAATGAAAATACCACATTAGAAGCTATCATATACACATTGTCCATTATCAACGAACCTTTAATATACAACTCACTATTTGTAACATCAACAAACCCTTTTAAAGTTGTATTTTCAAATTCGGCGCGTTCTATGACAGCAAGTCGTCGGATCTCTGCGTCCACTAGTTTTATGTTCTTTCCTATGACACTCTGATAGACACCCCTCAAAGTACTACTTCCTTGGACAACCACTTCTTCAATTGTTAAAGAGTTAAGATATAAGTCTATGTTCATTGTTTCGGGAATAATAAGTTGGTACACTGGGTTTGTAATAACAATGGACAAGTTGTAGTGTTCTTGGAGCATAACAGAGCTTGGTATATATTCAGACTTATCAGTATGAGCTGAAAAGCATGTTTCAGGCTCTAAGTGATTCGACAAATAACACATTTGTACCATACATTTCACTTCATTCCCCTTTTTTACTAAGTGCATCTCTTTCTTATTGCAACAGATGCGTAAGTCAAATTCCTCTTGTGTTTTACCCGAAAGCACGTAGTCGGGAAATGCATTATTATTCGATTTGAATAAGAGGAGGTCCGCCAAATCACTGCTTAAAGATTCGAGGTTAAGTGCCTTGAGAACCCCTTTTTTGTCTGTCGACACCACAAACTCCGTGGATAACATTTTCAATGTATTAATTGTGTATTTCTCAAAGAAGGATGCATATCCGTTGGATAACATAATAAGTTCTTCTATATAAACTTCCTTCTTAAATTGAACAATTCCACTGACTTGGGCAGTCTTTATATTTTTATCAAAATACCTGACTATACTGTCACTTCGTACCTCCAAATTCAGTTGTGTGTTTACGGTATTAAAATCAACCGAAATGCCAGTTGAGATAGACACCGACTCCCCTGTTTTCTCATTCTCCAATCGATTGATAACTAAATATCCGTTTCCTCTAAAATCAAGTTCAGCAAAGTCTTGTCCTATAACAAGTTTATTGATGGTAGTCATTTCGTCGACAGTCAAATCAACTCCGTCATACAAAACCCTGAGTTCTTTAATTTCCACTGGCAAATTTTTGATACTATTCAACTCCGTATAAATAATGCATTCCTTTGGGTTAAAACTGCTTCCTCCGCACTCAAACGAATCGTCAAATCCGCCGTCTTCGTTCACCATTTTACACTGGCACTTCTCGCTTATGGCCACTGCCAACATAAGGAGAAACACGACCATCTATTATTTATTTTTAATGAGTTCTTTCTATGAAAAATTGTGAAATAACAGAAATAACACAAAGAGGTATTAACTCTCCATCTGCAATCCCCACAAAAAAATATCTAATTAGGATTTAATCAACGGCTCATCAACTACCTTAAGTACGGGAAGTTGTTGTTGTGGGGGTAAAGTGCCTTCAACACCTTTGACCCAGTCATACCCGACAGAGTACGCCAAAAACGCACCATCGCAGATGAAGTCCGCGGTAGTGATTGAAGCGCCTTGGACGGGTGAGCCCAACGAATTCACAAGACTCTTTTTGACTCGGTCCCAAATATTGATAGTCCCATCACTCCCCGCGGTTAAAAACACGTCTTTATTGAAAAATGAAATCGAATTCACGGGGAAGTAGTTACACACATCTTTGCTGATTCGTTTGTGTTGTGCTTTGAATGCGTAAGTGTATTGGTTGCTGTGTGTTAGTTATATTCTATTTAATATAACCATATAATAAATAACAAGTCATTAACAAACCTTCTATTTGTGAAGTTAATCACATTCGCTCGCCCATCATTACCTCCATATACCAACCCAGCTTTGTCAGGAAACATTTTCATCGATTGCACCGAAACATTAATCTTCGACTGTGACCCACCAACAAGTGTTTCCGTCATTGGCTTTCCAGCTTGTATATTAAATACTTCAATTCGACCTGGGGTGGAGTATGTCGTTAATTCTTCAAATTGGTCCATAGCAACGACTGGTCCAGCAACAGGCATTTTTGTGCTTTTCCCAGAGTTAAGTTCTGTCAACATGATCGTCCCGTCGAGAGATGAAGTGATCAGAGCACCAAGTGGTGCAATGAATTTGATTGATGTGACACACGACTGGTGTTGTGAAACTTGTTGTTTTTGATTTTTCTCGACAGACCACACCTCGACGGCACCTCCCGCAGTCCCGTACGCAAACAAGTTGTTTTGCATTTTAGTGAGACAAGTAATTGGAGTCGTCGCTGTGACTTGGCTCGCGCCTTGGATGTTAGTTGGTGAAGTGACAAAAAACGCTTTGCACGTCTTGTCCCACGATGCCGTTGCGACTAAAAACCCGTTCTGCATTTTGTATCCATCTATCCCACTTATTGTGTCACCAAACAACTCACTTGTCCCCAAAGGAAACATTGGAGAATTTGACTGTGATTGTGTACGCATCACTTTCTATTTTTTTTTCTAGTTCAATCGTTTTCTTTTTCATTTCGAGTTTCCTGTTTTTTTTGGTGTTGCAAATGATCGGTTTTACTAAATGAATTGGTTAAATTAACTATATTCTTTAATTTATAATCTTCTTTGAAAAACCCTTTGAGTTTTTATTTGAGAAACTACTTCTCTTTTGTAAAATTTTAAAACATTTTTTAAAATTCACTTTGGTGTTGTGAATTATTTATTAATTCAAATTTTACTATATTTATATGAATTTTTGCGGGAAACTATTTAATAAAATAAAAAGTGTTATTTGTGATTGAGTTATTGATTTTTTTAACTATTGTTTAATAATTAATAAAAATATTATTATAAATAATAATAATAGTATTGTTTAATATATTATTATATTACAAGTATTATTATAATACAAGAGTAAAAACTTAATAACACCCAATCATCATTCATTTTTTGTTTCTTCTTACCTGTCTTTTCTTCGATTTATTTTTGCTTTTACTTTTTTTGGTTCTCTTTCCTTTTCCAATTTCGAGTTTTTTCATCAGCCTAGCGTTCTTCAACTCCTTTTGTCTATCTCTTAACCTGGACACGGTCGCATCCGATCCGACAAACACCTTTTTCTCGTACACGACGGGGACATCGGGTACTTCTTTTGAAGTCGTATTAGCTATTTGTTACTATCGAATTAAGTTCAATTTAGTATAATCCACTCGATAAAATTGATATAAAAACAAACCCAAATTCGTCTTAACAGGTTTTGTAAGACCAAATGAATGCGCGTAAGGAATAAGTTCATTTCTCTTTAATCCAAAAACGCCCATGAAATCCAAATGCACATAATTTTGGAGGAACCGTTGATATGCTGTTCTTGCATTCACATGAACAAAATATTGCTTTGCAACAAGTTGCTCTATTTTTGGGGAATAGTCATTCAGTTGATTCTCAACCATTTTAATCGTTTTGAGTGTTCTTTTCTCTCCAAGTTTCTCAAAGAACAGTTTCTCACTTTCAAGGCCAAAGAGAATGATATTACCAGCACCGGGATAGCGGACATTTAATAACTCTTTGGGTGGATCGACAAATATAGCCAAATCAACGTTTTTGAATTTTCTCTCTTGCGCAGAGAACATAACGCCGTCCGCCTTTTCGTTGAATTGTGTGATCACTTCAATTTGTTCATTTAATGTTTGTGTGTTGTTCAAAACATATCCATCGACAAGTTCAAGACGACTCATCACATCCTGGAAGAACACCGCTTCCTCCGAAGACAAGAACAAAAACGCAATTTTCTTCCCTTTGTTTCGTTGAATGATCGAAGCAATTAAGTTCCCCTTCGCTTCAGGTTTATAATATAAACAACTGACTTGTTGTTGAATATCGGGTTTCTCGTCAACGACGATCTTATAATTGCACTTTAATGAAGCCATCACATCCTCTGAGAAATTTCCGGTGTTCTCAACAAACAGCTGACATTGAGGAATTCGATTTGCTATTTTCAAGATGTACCTCTCAAGCCCAGCTCTGACTATGCTCGCCCCGGACAAAAACGCTACAAATCTGAGATTCTGTGAAGGGTATCCTTTGTCCATTAAAAACATTTCAGATAATATACCAGAAACAGTCCCAATGAAAATTGGATACTTTTTCTTGGTTTTTTCACATGTCGTTTCAATTGGACTTGGATTTGGAAAAACACCAACATTGAGTGACGTTTGTGATTTGGTAATGGAGTGAATGCGAGCAACCTCCTCATCATCGCCACATAATATTAATGCGTATGGACCCCCTTTGTTTTCTTCTGAAATGTCGTCTTCGTTGTACTTTGGAAATTCGCTTGATATTTTCACAATGTAGTCAGTTATAACAGTACCAATGTCCCATTCAAAACGAGTATCTAAATATACACTCTTCCCAGACTCAAGGCCGTCCATAAGTACTTTGTGTGAGTCTGATACAGTCTTCACTGCAATTGTCTCCATCGTTTACCATCCAAGTTACAATGATTTCAAAACCCTCGCGTTTTTTTTGAGTCTTTTTTTGTTAATAAATTAGAAGTCGGTTGTCTACAATATCGGGTTGATATGAGGGTTACTTTTTTATGTTTTTTTGGAAGTTGGAAAAAAACATTACTATACTAGTTTATTTTTTAATACCTTTTTTTAATTCATGTTTATTTGGTGTTAATTATATCGGATTATAAATTCGAGAAATCACAAAAAAAAACATCAAATCGTTTATTTAAAATTATTAGTGTCGATATATTTTTCGAATAATTACTATACTATACTATACTATAATATTAACTATTATATAAAATTTGTTCTTAAATTTTGTAAAAAGAAAGAGGTTCAGATCACTCAACGGAGTGACTGATTTATTAAATTAAAGAGCATACAAGTATCCTTGCGACGATCGAATAAGTTCCAAAACAAATAGTTACTTTAGTTGTTGAAACTTAGAGGATAATTCTTATCCATTTCACTCAATAATTGAACTTATAAATTTATTTAAGAACTCAAATACGTTTATTGTGTGTAAATGAGTGAAGACAACGACTCCAGTGTGCTTATCCACGAGGAAGAAAACAAAGAGCAAGAGTTCGACGATTACGAAAACACTATTGACACCATTGTTGGGACAAAAGTGACAACCACTACATTCACACTTCTATCTCTCTTCGTTTTTTTGACAGCCGCTGTCATTCTTGTTCTTTTCGATGTTTGGTTCATTTTACTAATGCTCAAGTTGAATGGCATTGTTTCCTTTTATTACTCTCTCATTAATATTCCACTCTATTTGATATCTTTGATGGTGTTTGTTCGGGTGTATTTTTCAGTGTCTTCCGTTTGTCACTTTTTATTTTTATCATTTGAATGCGTGTTAACCAAAAGCCAAATCGTGTTTTGTGCTCAGTGATTTGTTTGATTTTCGTGGTGATGTTGCCGATAATCTCGGTTCGAATTGACGGTATCCTTCAAGGGAATGTAGTGTATTATTTCATCCCAATATTTGTGATGGAAATTTTAAATAGTTCACTTCGAGTGTCAGACTATTACAAAGCGATTCCAACATACGTCATCCGCAAAGAATCGTTTGGCCATGACTTCTCCTTTGGGTGTATGCTGGCCTCAGACATCTTCAGAATGCTTTTTGAAGTCTTTTTGTGTCTCACCATACGAACTGTATCGATATTTGGAAACAATTACCTTTACTGTGGAAGTTTTCTCATATTGTCTCTCATATTTTATTTCATAAGTTTCCTCTTTTTCAGAGAGACAACTGCACGGACAGGACTTGTCTTCATCTCATTACGTGGGCTTTTCGTCCTATTTTCGATTGCACAGATTTTGATGATCTGCTTTAATGTTGGACAGTTTAAGCATTACTCAAAATTTGTCGCGTCGATTCCCGTTCTCATATACCTTGTAATCATCCACGTCCTTTTTATTGCGTCGCCAGTGTTGTACTTTTCTCTCTTCAAAAAGATCAATTCGTTGAATGTGCCGCAATTCAAAGAGTCTTTCTTACACCAAAATTGAAATTTTTATTTTATTTTTGGCTGTTTCTTTTTATCACTTTTCCACTAATTTGCTCCATTTTTCCATCTTCAAATTTACTTTCGTTCTGCAATGAGTGATCACTCAAACGAAAATGACAACTCGTCCGAGAATGCGCCTCTCAGCCCCCAAGAAAACTCCATTGAAAAATCACCAAACAATTCAACCAAAAACTCAAAACCGATTCGTCCACCTCAAACGGAAATCAAAGAGAACGCTAAAACTCAAAAGAAAGAGAAGAAAGAGACAAAACGCAAGAAGATTCCCAAGTGGACAACTGATGAGGACAATCTTCTTCTCTCATCAATCAAAGAATTCGGTCTTGACAATTGGGCTGCCGTCGCTTCAAATTTGCCTTTTCGCGACCATTTTGATTGCAAAATGCGGTACTACAATCATCTCGACCCGACTATCGATAATAAACCTTTCACAATCGAGGAAGATGTCTTGGTCTTAAAGAAGATCGAAGTGTTGGGAAAGAAGTGGATCGAAATTAGCAAATGCCTTCCTGGAAAAACACCACATGCAGTCCATTTGAGATACAAAAACCACCTTAAAAACTTGAAAGGAGACGATGACTCAAGCAGCTCAACAAGTGGGAGTGACGACGATGACCACAAACCAGACGAGCCGATAAAGCAATTAGTCCCTGACGCTATTATACCGGAACCCGAAAATCGTCAGTAATTTGAACTGTAAATTTCTAATTTTGAGTTCGCGGTTTATCACTTTTTACTATAATGAGACGGATTTTTTGAGAAAAAAAGTTTAGTTTTTTTTTTATATAATTGCCATTTTTTAAGAGTGTCCTTTAGTTTTAGTTTTAAAAAACAAAAATAAACGGGAATCGTGGAGATTAAGTGAAAGAAAAAATGTGAGAAACAAAACCACTTAGAAAATAATAATTAATTAACGAAAAACTATACTCAATACAATCAAAAACCTCAACGAAAATAGGTGAAAGGAACTTGAAAATGATCTTCAAAATAGAAAAACGTCAAAATATTTGAAACTTCAAACTGTGGGAAAAGTGGAGAACTTGAAAAAGCAGAAAGTGATGGACAGCTTCACCGAGGAGGAGCTGGTATTATTGAATGATAAGGACGTATTGAGTCAAAGCACGGAGCAGATCAAACAGAAAGTGAAGCAAATGGAACGACAAGAGGGTGTTATTAAGCACGAGCATGAACGTATCCGCCAAGAGTTGGCAGTGATCAATAAACAGAACAAAGAGTCCCGAGAGAAGATCGAGATGTTTGCGAAACTTCCGTTTTTGATATCGAACGTCGTGGAGATCTTAGATATGCCCCCTGAAGAGACGGATGATGGGTCTGGGTTGGATAACAAAGCTGTAAGTACTAAAGGTGTTGTGATATACACATCGATGAGATCAAATATCTTCATTCCGGTCTCTGGATTAGTCGATGTTAAAGATATCAAACCGGGAGATTTGGTTGGGGTGAATAAAGATACGTATTTGATACTTGAAAAACTCCCCGAACAATACGACGGGAGAGTCAAGTCGATGGAAGTCATCGAACGACCGACAGAGACGTACGCGGATGTGGGTGGATTGGACAAACAAATGAATGAAATGATTGAGGCAATTGTCCTCCCGATGACACAGAAAGAGAAATTTGAAAAACTCGGAATTCAAACGCCAAAGGGCGTGTTACTCTTCGGACCACCAGGAACGGGTAAAACGTTGATGGCACGTGCGTGCGCCGCTCAGACTAAATCAACCTTTTTGAAGTTGGCGGCGCCGCAATTGGTGTCGAGCTCGATTGGTGATGGCTCAAGAATTATTCGAGACATGTTCGCACTTGCAAAGTCGAAAGCGCCGGCGATCATCTTCATAGATGAAATCGACGCGATTGGAACCAAAAGAAATGACTCGGAACACTCGGGAGATAGAGAAATTCAGAGAACAATGCTTGAGCTGTTGAATCAGCTTGATGGATTTTGTAAGACTGACGATGTCAGAGTTATTGGCGCAACAAATAGAATCGATGTGTTAGATCCAGCGTTGCTGAGAAGTGGGAGGTTTGACAGAAAAATTGAGTTTCCAACTCCGAACGAAGAGGCCCGTGTTAACATCTTACAAATCCACGCGAAGAAATTGAAGTGCTCTGACGACGTCAACTACGAAGAACTCGCGAGGTCAACTCAAGATTTTAATGGGGCGCAGTTGAAGGCTGTGTGTGTTGAAGCGGGTATGTTTGCACTGAGGAGAGAAGCACTCGAAATCCGACATGAAGACTTCCAACAAGGAATTCTCGAGGTGCAGAGCAAGAAGAAAAAAAGCTTGTCGTATTTTGCTTAAGTCTTTTTTGGTTGTCCTTGGGTTTTGTGTAGTATATTTTCTAGTTAATTTTTACTATATTTTTCTTATATAAAAATAGTAATTTGAGTTAATACAAGGAACTCTAAAAAGAATGGAGAAAGGACAAGTCGAAGAGTGGTACACAACAGTATTCAATATGCAACGAAAGAAGCTGAAAATTAACGGACATTGTATTGAGTACGAGCAAAAGTTAAACCAGATACCACAGTATAGAGGTGGTATTTTGGAGTTCTTAGATTTGAACGCAAAGACAGTTGATGGGTGTTGTGAATTGGTTGGTGATGACAAACGAGAAGAGGCGTTGCTGTGTTACATCGACTTTTTGCGGTATTGGTTCTTCTTAAGAGAGGACCAGAAATGGTTCCACCCAACAACAAAAATCTTACCAAACCAGTCCCCTGTCAAAGAACTTGCGAAGATCATGGGGTACTTGTTGTGCTGTGGTGCCGATTTGCGAGACGTTTTGAAGTACTTTGGGATGTTTGACGATTGTGGAGAAGTTCTTGGAGAACTTTTCATTATTGCTGGAGAGAGTATTGTCACCGCCTTCAAAAAGGATGAAGACAAGAGTTGGAGGGAATTTGTATTGATCGGAGCGAAGTGGGTTCTTGTTTGCAAGCCGAACGATGCGATGATGAATCTCGAATACGTCCAGACCATTTTCAGGTTGTATAACATCGAGGGTCTCCTCGCTTAACATTTTCATCACTTCTTTGTTCAGTTATGTTCGTGGTAATATCATAATTATAACAAAAGAATGAATAACAAAAACAAATGGAGCGTAACAATGTCTGTCGCGCACAGCATCGAGCAGTCCAGTTTCGAACTGATCCCAGAAAGTTCCGCACAGTCGTTGTAATTGTTGCAATCGGTGAAACACGACGTCCCATCTTCCTTTGAAAAGAACGCGTTTGTTGTGCACTCGGTGTACACCAATGAACATGCAGCGAGGTATGACATGAACGGGCAAAACGGCGATTTTAATGCCAGCTCTTGTTGGAGTTCTCTCGCCAAAGCGTCGTTCAAAGCAAAGTTGTACCTATCACTTTCGTGGATCTGTGTTTTGGGTGTTGGGCAGTACCCAAACGTTTTTGACGATCTGTCAAGCCACACGCATTTGTCTGAAGGTGTGCACCTCGCAAAGGATTCTGTCAGTTGTACACAATCGGTGAGACATGAAAAGTATTGCTGAATTCCGTTTCTGTGACACACCGTCACACCACTTTGAAAGTCCTCTCCCACCTTTTTGATTTCACAAAAACTCCCTGGATACCCATAAAAACATGAGCTCGACCCGGTGCAACTTGTTTTTGTTCTTGTCGTTTCGTTGCACCCCAACGTGCACAGCGTCGCCGTGAGCACATCCCCGTCCGCGCAATTCGTCAATATATTTCCGTCGCAGTAATATCCATTTTCCTCTTTACCATCGCAAATAGAAGCTGCTGTAATGACAGCTAACGTGACAATATCAACCAACAATCTGATTGTCATTACCTTTTAATCCTTTCTCTATAACCTCTCCTTTTCGATGCTTTTGTTCCATTCCATCCAATCCTCTCACTCATTTTTGAAGATGAAAATACCATCTTATTTTTTTAAAATACTATCATCATAGAATCAGTTATTTATTAATTGATACTATGAAATATGAAATACCATATATCTTTATACCTTTATATATATAAAATATATTAATAATAAAAATCTCAAAACCACAATCACACTGAAAAAAGTTGTTGTAAAATTCAAAGTTTGAAAGTGAAGACTTTTTTCTTGAGTCTTCCAAATTCTGCTCCCCACGCAATAGCGACGTCTGTCAAATCGAGGACTGATTTACTTGCATTTTGTCTGAGTATAGTATAGTTTTCGTGGTCTTTAAAGACTTTAATAGATCTTTGGATAGCGTAGATCAAGTCTCCGATTGCGAATCCTTGGAAGACAAAACCGTTCCCTGTTTTCTTGATGGGGTCATACTCAAACACGGTATCTTTCAGTCCACCCGTTTGGAACGCAATGACTGGTGTTCCACCCAAGAAGCTTTCTTGTTGGACCAACCCACTTGGTTCAAACATACTTGGCATACATGTGAAGTCGCATCCCATATTCATCAGTGGGCCATCTGTGAAGAATTTCGACGGTTCTGCCCAGAAGCATTGTGGGAATGTCCCGCACATTTCTCTCATCTTCGACGCACACGCAACGGCATATGGATCATCCGACGGTGCCATCCCTCCAATGATGAATTGGCACTTCCCTTCCGTCTCCTTGACAATCGTCCAAATCGCATCCAACAACAAGAAGACTCCCTTTTGCTCGCAGATTCTTCCGACAAATCCAAACAATGGAATCGAATCGTCAACGCGATTGAAGTACTTCTGTTGTAATTGTCTCTTACATTCATAGTGATCCAGATTCGGTGAGATCTTCTTCAACACTTCCGTTCGATGGACTACGGAAATGCCATTACTGCACGCAAATGGTTTCGGGAACATATTGAGGAAGTACATCAACGGTGACCCGTGCAGCGCATCGATCATATAACTCTTACTCACTGTCCCCCAATTATCTGAACACTTCAGCGCACACATCGACATGTTAATACTTCTTGGGCCGGGGTTATTCACCAACTCCCCCGGAAGTTCGTGGACATATGACAGATCTCTGTCCGGGTACAAGTCTCCGATATATCCTTTCTCCAAGTTGTGGACGATATGGAAGAAAGTCGTATTCTTATAGTAATCTCCAAATTGGTGTTTACCATAGGCAGGTACCATCCCAGTCAACCAATCATTCGTTATGATCAATTCAGGGTGGATGTTGTTGTCGCACAACAGTTGCAACGTCGCTTTCCCTAACAACACGGCCGATCGTAAATGGTCTTCAGCACTGAATGGTGGATATGCCATTGGGAAGTAGTTGTAGTTGTGTAAGAAGTACATGTCGACGTTATTCTCACGTGTAAAGTGCACCCCACAACTCACCGGCTCATGCGCTATTTTGATCGTCACCGTCCCCGTTTGTTTCACACCTTCATTCTTCAAGTACCCGGTTTGTCCTTTCTTGTTGGTGTTATAGTACGGCGAGATCACTATCACTTCTGACCCTAACTCCGCAAGCGTTTTCGTCAATTCGTTGATCAACACCCCAATCCCTCCAATCGTCGAGAATCGTCCAAGTTCCGGAGTGACAAAAACAATAGGTCCCATCTTATTCTTCTGTAAAACAAGTCGACAGATGTCGGCAGAACTTCCACTGTCACTTGCAACACCTCGAATGGCGTCATACCCGATCACTGGCGTGTGTCTGTCTCTCAGACCACTGATGTTATTGATTTGGAAGAAGATCTCATGAATGAACGCAGCGACTTTCTCTGGCGCACAGAACACTCCTGTGGCACTGAGTGCCCTCTGCAAGTTGTGAATGTACTTCGACAACCCACCCTCGTTCTTCTCATTGAAGTACTTCAGCAAGTCTTCAAACACTGAATTTCCTTTTGGATTCATTCCACTCTCGACAAGTGAAATGACACGCTTCACCGCGCTTTGTTGGTGCTCTTGATCAATTCTCAAGCAATTATGTGGAGCGTATTCTGTGAACTTGATGCACGCTATATCAAATGGCTTCAACTTGATGGGAATCTGTTCTTCTAACAACTCCTTGAAACTCATCAACTCTCTGTGGTGTGTGACAACATCAATCACTTCCATTACATCATCGTCTTTGGGTTCATGTTTCAATTTCATGTTTTTCAAGTCAAAGTGGACTGTCGTTGCGTAGTCCGCTGTGTTAATAGCAACAAGGGCGGCAGTTGACGAGTGCGAATGCTCACGCATCAACCCAATGACTTGGTCTTGGTTCTCTCCGGCGTCATTCACACAGGTGAGCACCCTGATCTTACCAAAGATCATCAAGTGTTGCTCTCTTTCTCGAATAAGTGCTCTCTTCTTGTTCAACTGTGCGTATTTCTCGTTATACGTGTTATTCGAATTCAAACAGGGGATAACGGGCAGCGCTGCCATGAAATGTTGCATAGCAGGATGAATAGTAAACGGCTGATGTGCAAATGTGGTCCCTTGTGGGTACTTCTCTGGGTAGAACGGCTCTTTAAGTTCTTTCAGTGCTTTGATTTGACCAGACAAGCTTCCCAGTTGGAAGACTCTCTCAAACTTCGGCGACCACATCGCTTTCATCGTTTCAATATAGGGCAAGACACCAGAGCGGATATCGGACATCACTTCTTCGTCAAACGCGTCAACAAAGAAAACAAAGTCCGGGTTCGTCTTCCAGACGTCTCTCGTCAACTTTCTCAAGAATGGATTGGGATACCCTTGTGACAGCTTTTCGTTATCGTAAATGCACTGTGGATCAACAACACATCCCGTCATGTTTTTCGACTTCTCCGTATCCATCACAACAATCGGAAGTAATGACTCCGCACGCGATGTAATACGAACAGCGTCGACCCGACTCTCTCTTTGTAATGTTTTGATATCTTCAACTGCCTTATCCCAACACGTCACACTTCTGAAGTTTAAGTACGCCCAATCACTCGTCCCCGCAATATGTCCGTCTGCATCACAAAAGAGTGCACGGTACGGTGAAGACTCTGGGACCGAAGACGAGACTTGTAATGGAAAATCAACCATCATCCCGACATTTCTGGTCTCAAATCCTCTGACCTTCTCAAACAAATCATGTGCAAATTTATTGTCTTCCAAAGTTCTTGTCTTGACTGTGTTTAACAAGACTAAATGCACCATATTGATTCCCGCTTCTTCAACAACTTCGCTCGTCAACAACTCTGGTTTATCTCCACCATCCGAAACGCCGTACAAGGAAATGTTCTTCGCCTTCTCTGGGAGGACAAGTAACCGGACCTGAACAAACCCACCAGAGCACTTGCACGGCACAAACTTATTATTCTCTATTGTGCCAACAACCACATCATACTCTCCAGGCTTTTGTGTAGTTCCGATGTTCATATTAAGTGGTGTATAGTAGCTTGTTCTTTGGAGTGGTGAATTGACATCAAGTATTTTAGCTTGTGGCATAGTGACTTCCGCAATGAGGTTCTTTCCTTCACTGATAATTGTACTATATATTGGGTGTTTATATGTGTTTGTGAGTGTAAGCACATCCCCAACTTGTAACACTTTTTCCACAAAGACGGGCGCAGTGGTCTCGTACAAACTTCCATCATACAAACAATTTAAGAGGACAAGTGCTCTTTCTCGAATCAAGTCAATGGGATATCCCAAAAGTGCAATGAGCATCTCCTCGATGGGAGCGAAGTAGTTTTCCACAAAGACTTCGTTAGTAAATGAGTCCACAATAAACTTTTCAATTTCTTCAAAGAGTGTGAGTGGGAAGTCCTTGTTGATCAATTCGTCAAAGACGGTTTTGTACTTCTTAAGTTGGACAAAAAGGTCTTCAGCCTTCTTCTTCTTCTCTGTTGTGTTTTTCAAAGTATTTTCATAAAGAGTGGTAGCCTCATTCATTGTCTTGGAATCACCCGGGAACAGCAACAATTTCAGTTGTGATAAAGCAAGTGCGTAGAACATCAAATCATTCTTTCCACTTCCTTGAACTAATGAATTTAAATGTTCTTGGTGAATGGTGATCACTGCACCCTCGGTCATATTAAACTTCTCTGAATTGCTCACAATGACTTGTGGAGTATTGTCTTTGCCTTCAATCAGCGTGGATTTGAGAGACAAATAAGTCAATATTTTTGTGCATTGATCACCACCAGCAATGAGTGCTTTGTGAATGGCAACCTCCTCGACACCCTTTTCAGTTGATGTCGAGTGAAGTGCAACAAAGACGTCCTCCTGGATCTCTTCCAAGTATTTCAAGTCGATTTTGTACGTTTGTGTCATCTGTAGTTTCAAGTTAAACAACGACTTTTTATGAGGAATTTTTAAGTGAAGAACTTTATATTACAACAAGAGATCTTCGTAACAAATTCACCTTTTTGTTTGGTATGTACTTGCATCCTAATTCTTTTATAGTTATGGTACTATTACTATATTAAAAAAACCAAAAAAAACAAAGGCCGAATTTTTTTAATTCTCGAGTTTGAGGTAACGTATCATTGGAATGCAAATCTTGTTTCCCATTTATTATCAATATATAGTAATTATATTTTTGTAAACTATATTTAAATAGTTAATATTGATTTTTGGGAAACAAAGTTTTGAATTCAATTATTTGAGACAATCAACAAAGATTCGATTACGAAAAATGTCAAATGAATTTCTTTACCAAAAAGTAACAAAAAAAATCATTTTTTTCGTTGAAAATATCTAAAAGAAATCATATGAATAAAAGTTCTTTTAATAACATTTTTAAAATGAAATTGAGAAAAATGTTTTTTGTTGAAAACAAACTTGTTTTCGAGAAAGACCGAAAAATGCGAAACAAAAAAAAAAGATGCGATAGATACGAACAATTGAAATGTGAATTGTTTATCATTGTTGTGTTGCTGTGACTTTTAATGCAACAAAGACACAATAGAAAGTATTATAACTCATGAAAGGTACTTAATAAAAAAGTCAAAAGTAATTATAAAGAATAAAATAATCACTCATGTTATAGGTCAACCATCTGTTGTTCATAAGGTCCTTGGTTGTTTTTCTTCTTACACGCACACCAATTCAATGGGTTGAACCATTTGAAATACTTGTTGTACTTCTTAAACATCTTGATCTTTGGCATTTTAGGGCACTTTGTGTTGAAACTGACGGGCCACCTTCTGTTCTCAACAGTCAATGACTTTGGAGGGAAGATGATTTGGTAGATGAATTTGGCGATGAACGGAATAGACGTCAACACCACTATCACAAACAACTTCCACCAAAACTGCCACGAAAAGACAAAATGCAGATCTACACGGTCAATACATGTGAAGAGTTTGACGTGGAAAATAAATAAAAAAACAAACCAAAGTACGACTTGAGGAAGAAAAACGAGAGGAAGTAGATCGTAACTGAGAATAACTCAGACGATAATATTAACCAATTCCACCTCTTTATAGAAAACCCGACGTTGATGAGTTCAATCAAAATCAGCGCAGTGAACGAGATCGATACAATATCAAGAAAAGTCTCTTTGAAGAGGAACATACACAAAAACATGATGACAACAGCTTGTAAGATACTGACAGACACCCACGTTAACATACTTGTCATCGACAATCGTTGTTTTGTTTGCAGCTGATAATACAATTCGGGAAATTCCATCACCTTTTGCTCGTTCACTCGCTCGTCCAATACAATGGCAAGGACTGGGAACATTGTATAATATGTGGCATATCCCATCAACAAAAACCCTTGGAATAATGCAACTGGAGCAAAGTTGAATATGGCACTGAAAATTGCTTGCATGATAGAAATGATCATTCCTCTGTGCATGATGAACAACGCAAGGTCCGATGATCTGATGTAACTGTTACGTCCGTGCCACAAGAGTATCCGAGTCACATGGGAAAACTGTTTCATAGAAAAGTCCGCAGCCATTGAGGCTTGCTTTCCTTCTTTTCCTTCTATACCAAGTCCAACGTCCGCAGCCTGGATCATACTCACGTCGTTCCCTCCATCACCAATCGCACACGTTCTTATACCACTCTTCTTCACCAGGTTGACAACTTCAGCCTTTTGTGTTGGCATACATCGGCAACATATCACGCTTTTCGCTTGTAATGCAAAGTGAATGAATCGCATTGGAAGCTCCTTTAAGACCAACGACAGAGTCGAGCCATCAACAATAAGACCCTCTTCATTGATATTACCACCGTATTTCTCCATTAACGCTTCAGCTTCCAAACTCGACGACGCAAAAAATTCTCGGACTTCCTGATCGACACTAACCAACCGAGTCGATTTCGCAATGCAAAGCGCAGTTTCAACCTTTGTGTTAAATCGAACCACATCTTTAAACATCGATAAAACAAACTTTATCTCCAGTAAGCATCCACGTGCGAATACCAGCTCTTTTGAGCATTTCTAATGACTGTTGGACATCGTCTTGAAGCTCATCTTCAACACCAGTTATACACAACATGTGGAGGTGTCCCTCGATCTTCGAAACACTTTTTGCAACTGCCTCTTCTCTGCCAATCATCATTGAACTCGCGACATTATACTCCTTCTTAAACACTTCATACACATCACTTGGTATGATCTTCTTCCCAAATACCAACGTTCGCAATCCATCTTTGGCTAAGTTGCCACATTCCTCGCCAAGCCACTCGATGTTATCAATCAATTGCGCCATTATCGAGTCGGCGCCTTTCATATACAACACAATCCCTTCGTCGCTTTTGACTATAACACCCATCCGTTTGGTTGACGAGGAAAATGGGAACATGTTCAGAATCTCAAAGCGCTCCTCCCGACCTTCGACATCCAAAACCATTTTCGCAAATGTTTTCTCTTTTAAAATGACACCAACTTGCTCTGTGAATTTGACAAGTGCAACTTCGTCGGGACTACTCGCTTGGTAATACCTCTCGCCAGAAGCAGTAACACAAGGAGTTACGTTGTGACACAACGCAAGTGCCTTGATGCACTCTGCCATTTTCGAAGTCGAAGAGTTTTTCATGACACGTTGTGTGTTGTCTGTCTGTAAGTACTCTTTCAGCTCGTCTTTCATTTCCTCCGCACTGTCAACGGAATACGATTGTGTGCCCAGCGAAAGCACTTTGAACGACATTTCATTCTTTGTCAGAGTACCTGTCTTGTCCGAGAGCAAGAACTGTACTTGACCAAGTTCCTCTGGAATTGACGAGTTTCTTACTTCCGCGCCTTCCATTTTGTCGTCGGTCGAAATAAAAAACGAGTAAATCAGTTTAGAGATATCGAGGTTGACTCGAATAGAAATTGGAATAATCGAAGAATACAACACCATGAATCTGACAACAGTAACAACAGTAAAGAACGAGAAAATGCCATGGAAAACATCAGGACACACCATCAGAAGAGAGAGTGCGAGCATAATACAGAAAAGAACTTTTGAAACACGGTTTAACGCCATGTCAACACGACCAACCTTCACGTTCCGTTGGTCGTTTCTGTTCATCGAGCTTCTTGTCTCTTTTCCCGTGTAAATAACAATTCCAACAATCTCCTCACTCACCAAAATGGTGTTTGCCCATGCCGTGTTATCGATCGAAACTGGGATTGTGTCATATCCTTTTCTCACCCTTGCAATAAACGAATAAATTGCGTTGTGTGGTGCTTCGGTGTCCAAATCAAATTCGGATGTTTCCAACTCGGCTATTGGCAGTCCTTGAAATTCTTTGATACACTTTCTAAACTTCCAATCGGTCTCACCGTCAAGCTGGTCCGTTTTAATAAAACACGTTCCTTCGTCGTCAGCAGATTGGAGTATCACCAAGTCTGCTGGAACTCTTTGGCCCTTTTTAAGTCGAAGAAGTTGACCGACTTTGATATCCTTTGACTTGACAGGTATGAATTGTCCTTGGCTCACCATTTCGAATTCTTCGTTATTCAATTTCTATTTGTAACCATCAAATGTTGTTAATGTTATTTTAACATTTCCGTTGCTAAAACACAAACGATGTCTCTCAACTTGATTCTGATTTCGTCCACCGCGTCCTTACAAATAGACAACGCAACAACAAACACAAGCGGCGCGAAATAAGTGAATGTCATTCCAACCTTAAAAGCAGGTATCAACTGGGACGATGCATTGAGTAAGAAGTACAAGTTATAAAAGTACTTGAACTGATTGAACAAAGACATTGGCAAAAAGTTCCACCACGTGTATCTTGTATTTGCAATTTTGTTTGTCACGTACTTGGGCGCCTTTTTAATCTCAACAGTTGTTCTTTTAATTGTTCTCGGCTCACTGTTATTTTGGTCCTCACAAGAAGTGTTAAATTCTGAAAGAAAGAACAAACCATATAAAATTTCTTGTACCAATGTGTGAATGGGATTTTCTCATACCACTTCCTCTTGTCGACTGGGAAAAGCCAATCGTCGTCGGAGGAAGAGACCAAAGGGATGTCTGTGCTTAGGTCTGTCTTTTCCATTTTGAATGTCTTTTCAAGATGTCAAAAATCTCAATGACTTTCCTTCACGCGTTTTTGCACCAAAACCGTTTCAAAATATTTTGGTGCTCTACCACAATTTATTATTTGGTAAAAATGGTAATGACTTAATAAATTCCAAGTCAATCAAATTGTTATTTTACTGCATTTTCCCGATTTTTGTCGGTTAAAAATGCCACAGAGACCTCCAAGAAAAATGACGTTTTAAAACCGACCAAAGTCGTCTTGTTTTTACCTCAAATCATATAAAATAGTTTTATTTAATGATATCAATACTATTGAATATAAATACCCGTTCTACCATTAATAATACTAGTAATACTAGTTACATAATTATAGTACCAAAACCAACAAACAGACAACAGGATAACAAGAAGAAGAACAGAAATATCAATCAAATTAATAAGGAAGGGGAAGCGATGGGAGTTCAGAAGCTTGTGGTTGTTTAGTGTCATCATCATCGTCGTCGAAGTCTTCGTTCTACGATATTAACATATATTGTATTTATAGAAGTGATGAAACAAACTGTTTTAACACGATAATTTCTTTGAAGAAGAGTGAAGGTGTCTTCTTGTGGTTTTGGAAGTTCGATAGAAGCCGTGAAATTTCGAGGTAATTTCGACGTGTTACAGGCATTGACACGTTCTCTCAATTGATCTTTAGAAGTCGATGTTGTTGTTCGGTGTCGCATTTTTATCGCCATTTTAACGTCATTGAGTGTCGGTTGCTGGTTGCCTGCGTGTTCGCTGAATACCACAACATCGCCAATTAAATCAGTTAAGTACCGCGTTAAAAATTCTAACCCCATGTCTGGAACGGAGTCTTGATACTTTTCAATTCCAACATCTCCTATTACTGCTTTAATTGAGGATAAGATTTGTGGTATCTCTTCAGACATTTACTTTTTTCAGTTTCTTCTCTTTTTATTAATTAATTTGTAATTAATTGGATTTTAGTCATTTAGATTCTATTTGACAATGAACATTTCGTTTGATTATTTTACTTAACAATTACCGTAATTGTATTGTTTTTAAGTAAAATATATTATTATTTATCTTAGTCATTTAAAGTCAAAAATATACTGATTATTTTAATATCATATCATTGTAAATAAAAGTTAAATAATAAAAATCTATCAATTATATTTTGAATACGTAAGTTAAATTCTTGAATAATTCAACTTAATTAACTAATCAAAAAACTAATCATTCTATCCAATCTCGAGATCCCGAATAAACAGCAATATATAGCGTCACGTTTTACCACAAAAAGAACAAAAAGAAATAATTCGAACATATAAGGAACTACAAGAACTTCAAAATCTTCAGAATATGTCCACGTTCTTTCCATTTCTGACGACCGATGACTTCAACAAGAGTCACTCGTTAGTCCACGAACTTTTACGCCATGGAAAATTTCACGCAGCGTCAGCGGTGATGAAGGAATTATATAAAAAGAATGACAAGGGGTGGGTTATTAATCTGTTGACGAACTTGAGTACCGGAGGTGTTCCAACGACATGGAATGCCACGGAAGATATCCCAACGATATTCCACATGGCTTGGCTTGCCTTTTTGTTTTACAAAAGTTTGAAAGAGGGTTGTGCTAAAGAGGATGAACGATTGTTTACAATGAACATGCAACAAACGGAACAACAGATTCACTTTGGGATATTGTTGGTCGAAGCAATTTGCGCTACAACTGATAACCAAGAAGAACGAAAAAAGTATTTTGAATCATTCTTTGTGATCGTCAGTGACCCAACGTCTTCCCATTTGAAACAAGAATTAACGCAATTCTTGTCAGATGGATTGCAGAAGAACCCAATTCATTTCGGACTGTTATGTCAAGAGTTAGTTAAAGCAGTGAACAACGCTGATTTAGTGATTACTAATATATTAATTGTATATCTCCACTCTTTAAATGCGTTGCTTGAGACGGCAGATTATGACACTTTGTATCAAGTACTCAGAGTGATGATTAATGTGGACGCCAAATACGATAACACATTCGACTCAGTATTTTCAGTGTTTTTAAAGAATTCCGAGTTTTCATTTAGAGGAAGTTCAAAGTTGGACTTCACTTCGATATTGCAGTCACTTTTCTTGAGTGGAAGCCACTTCTTTTATCATTTCTTGGATATGTACAAAGATGAGTGCTCAAAGTTCTCGAAAACTTTGTTCACCAATCCAGATTTGGTAGATCCGTCCGCGTCGATTTATAACGATAAATCTGTGTTCTGGAAATTGTACTACAAAAGTACTGTCTACAACAATGAACATGTGTTGCTCACTCCGTATAAGACTGCTTTTGAAGCAATAGAATCAATTGCTCAGTCGCACACATTGAGTGAAAAGGATTTGGAAATTATTCAAAGACATATGACAATATTGGGACATTACTTTAATCGATTGGTGCCGGTCCTCATATTGGAAATTGCAGAGAAGTTCCCGAGAAACTTGCAATTAATCGAACTGTTGATATCTCTTGCCAAAGAGAATAACACAGATGATAAACTGAATGGATGGAATCCACTTACAAACGAGAAAATTAAAGCACTCAAGTTCCATTTGGTATTGTGCAACAAACTGACCGAAATGAATGTCAAAAGTATTCATCCCATGCTTGTGTTGGTGGGAAAATACTCTCTTCCGTATATCATGTTACACCACACCGGAGTGTTAGAACACTTGGATGAGTTACTTAAACTTATTCAAGAGAACGATGTCTGCAAATCACTTTTTTCAAATGACTATGCGATGTTAAAATGCATTAAATTTGTGAATGACTTACACAACACGTTTTCCAATACCCTTGGAGAAACATCCAACTTATTAAGAACAGGGTTTGGAGAGGTGCTTAACACCTTGGACGAGAAACAACAAGTTTCTTTTGTACAGTTGGTTTTGTATGAAATTTTCCAATCACAACCAACAGTGGAAAGCGTGAGAACAGTGTTAACTTACAATACTGCGGTGGTCAACGAAGAGTTTTCAAAACAAATGAAATTCTTATTACAACGGCTCAACACTTTAACAACACTACAATTGTCTGATAACCCATTACAGTTGTTCTTGAGCGATTCGGACACTTTACTCAGTTTGGCTTTGTCAAAACACGTCCCACTACCTTTCGATATATTGGACCCTCCGGCGAGTCAAGAATTGGTGACTTACTCGATGATGAATTCGATTCTCCAGAAAGGGCTTTCTGCTTCGGAATTTGTTGATGCACTCATGGCTGTTCCAAACTCAACTAAAATTGACAGACTGGCGATGTTACTTGAAGCAGTTCACACGTACCCCATTGAAGACTCTTCATTCTTCTTTGAAGAATGCCAGAAGTACATAGACGAAGATACCCCAGATCAATTGGTTAAAATCCACGATTTATTCAAGAAGATATACACTTCGGGATACACTTTTGAGTCATATACAAGACTCCTTATAAGTGATGACCCGCATTATACTTTCGAGAACATTAACATACTGAAAGAAGCTTCTAAAAGTCTGACCTACTTATTTGAAAACTCGTCAACTATAAGTATCCAAGCAGAAGAAAAAGAGCTTCACAGACTCGAAGAACTTTTGAAAAATGCGCCAGTGTATGACAAGACTGCAAAATTCATTGAGTATGTCCTTAATATTAACACGCACATGCAACAACACTGGGATATCTGGAAAGATAAAGCGACGTGTGCAATGCACTTAATACAAACAGTCTCACCACAACAAATAGTCGACTTTTTGTTCTTTGAAAAGCACCAGACCGATGCCGCAAAGGAAATGTGCGAATTGTTCAGAATTGATTTGTTTGGGTCGATTGTGTATTCCATTCTCATTGAAAAGTCAAGAAAGTTGGACTCGTTTACACAATCGCTTTTACATGAAATGGGGAGAGACGACTTAGCTATCGTCTTTGCATTGTTCTCCGTCGATCCAGAGAACTTCAAGATTCCTGTTTTTGAAGAGAAGATACTTAATTCGTTGCCAGAGACTTTGAAACAGTTCGTTGATATGAAATTGACACAATACAGAGAGTTGGAGTCTGCGTTTAAAGGAGAGAAGGAAGAAGTGTTCAATGTGAACTTTAACTTATATTCTATTGACGCGTTTAAGGTCCTTCTCGATCCAAGCGTTGGTGGAAATGAAAAGTTCCATGATATAATGGCGAGTTACTATTTGAGCAAAGCGGAATTCACGAACGCGTACACTCACGCCGTTCAGACGAAATCAAAAGAATTAGTTGAGAAAATTGTGATATCGCAATTGAAGCAGCTTTTAAAAAAGGAGAATACAGAGGACAACTTTGATGAGATATTTACTATTCTTATTAGAATTACCAACCCTAAGACAAGACTCATTCAAACAGTGAAAGTACTTGAAAAAGGTAAATACACTCAAAATCAATGTTGGAAATTGTTCAATAAATGCGTGTGTGAAATATCACCAGAGAATTTCCCAGTGAACTTAAAACAGCTTTATGACAAGACAAACTTGATTCATCAAATTGAAGTGTCTTTGGAAGCGAATAATATTGATATAACCGTGGACACAGTCAATCAGTTATTAAAGAAGAAGAAATATCGATTGGCTTACGATTGTTTGGAGTTCATTCAACCACCACCCAAAGACAAAGAACGAGAAATATTACAAACAGCAATATGCACTTTATTAGAGGAAGACGGACAAGACGAAGCAAGTGAATTTGTGTCATACATGTCTTCTAAGAGAACAGACATGTTGAAGATCATTGAAGATTGTGTTCAGAAGAATCGAGTTCAGAACACGATGTCGATCAATAGCGTCTTAAAGAAATTCCCGGGTTTGAGAGTGGAGGAGTTCTTGTTATCGTTTGCGAATGAAACAACACAAAATTACTACAAAAACTTCGACAAAGGAGCAATTGGTGGGTTCAGTCAATTATTCAACTCACTCAAAGAGATATATGCCCAAGCACCTAACATAGAAGTAGGAGCCAAAATATGTTATGAGAATTGTTTGGGTGTTGCAAACCAAATTCAGAGTCAAGCATTTTCAAGAGAAAAAAGCAGAAATATTGTGTGTTTGGTGTATCAACTTTTGCAATACTATGAAGGACTTATTGGAGATGAAGAGCTCGCTCCTTCCTTGAAAGAACTCAAAGTCAAAATTACCCATTTGAAGCAATTGGTTCGGGTGTACTTCACGCTGATGACAACAACCCATCACACTTCGGGTATTTCGTTCCAGACGCTCTTCACATCAAAAGAAGCTGCCAAAACTCTCCATGATGATTTGAGGGACAAGTCAGTCTTTAGAAAGAACGAAGCTTTGATTATTGGTGACTGTTTAGGGCTGGACAATGTACCAGTCCTGATGATGTCGTTCTACGAAACATTACAACAAAAACAATACCAACAAGCCAGGGAAGTATTCTTACAACTAAAGGAGAAAGTTGACGATGGGCTCTTGAAAGAAATTGTAGAAAACATTTTTGAGGATTTAGGGAAGAACACCAAATTTGGAGACAACTTTTCGTGCCAAATGCTTGTCAACTTCATTAGCAATCCAAAGTCCGTCCCAAGCAAACCAACACAGAAAAATCAACCACTGGCAGCTCCAGAGAATATTAAAGCGCCCGACGAACAGTGGATAAAGATTAAACAACAAATCATTGATACAAAAAATAAGACAAAAGGGAGAGGACAGAAGTACACGTGGGACACTGAGGCGTTATATTACTTCCAATTCTGTCCGTGCGAGAAGCACAAACAATGGATTGTCAATAAATACGTAGTGGAAGGGAACTTTGAAAAAGCGTTTTTGTATGCGCTTGAAGAGCCAGTCAAACTGTCCGATGATGCATTCTTCCAGACTCTTTATCTGCCCGCTTTGTTGGATGATAAACAATACCAAATCATGAAGAACACTTTGAGTAAATTGAAGACAACACATGAGGGCGATATTATCAAGTTGTTAGACTTCTTAGAGAAGAACGAATTGTGGGATATATTCTTGGATGTCTCATTGCATCTTGAGATGTATGAAAAGGCTTATATGGGAGCTTCTAAGTACTTTAACACCATTCATTACACAGATATTCCGAAAAGAAAAGAGGTGTTATCGTTAATTGACAAAATTATCGAGAGATGTGGTAATGTAATAGACAGAGCGACTCATACAATGATGGTAAAGAAATATGGTGCGCAAGAGAGAGTAATGGAGAGACTTGATTCTATGAAAAAGATCGACGAGGGTTTGGCTAAAGTGAATGTCTTTGATTTGAAAACAACGACGGATGTTGCGACGATTGCAGAGTATTTCTTCGACAAGAGAATGTTCCAGTTACTTCACGAAATTATTAATGCAGTTCTCTCAAGTCCAACAGAAGACCCAGACGCTCCTAAAACTCCATTCGGTTTCTACTTGGAGTTAATAGATGTTGTCAAAGAACAAGAGCTGTTGGATTTCTTAAAACAAAACACTTCACTCACTGATGAACAAAAGAGTGAATTGGTTTTCAAAGCTGTCAAAACACGATTCAGAACAAAGCCTGGAAACTTGATCAACGCAATTCCTTCCGACTTAAAACAAATACAAATCAACGTCGAACTCGAACGATTCTCCGACGCACTTAAAGTTGCAAAGAAAAACTCTCCAACTAATGTCAGAATACTACATGATATGCTTGTTACATCGGCAGATGCTAATGCTCAGAAAATACTCACCCAATGCGAGAAAATATTAAAATGAACATTTTTTAATTTCATTTTTAATTTCACTATAATTGTATAGTTTTATTTTTAACGGAAGAAATATGCGAAATAAAAATGAAATTACTTTAATTTAATGTTAAAAAGATTATAACTATATTCCGATATAAATATAGTTAAATTATTGTTACATTATAATATTATAATTTACAGTTATTAATGGACCTTTTGAGATCGTACGTTATAGATTCAAATCCAACACCAACAAAGAAAAAACTATAAATAAACTATATTATAAGTATAAAAAAGATTATTACTTCATATTCAGAAGAAAAGTGTTGAACTTGCGAAATAGATGGAAGAGGAAGATAAAGAGCTAATCTTTAAGAAAGGAAAGACAGCACAAAACCAATTAGTGAATGGAGTTTTGTTGGTTGGATATGGCACCGAGACGTATTATTATTGTTTTTTGCACGACAAGTGGCTGACCAAGAGTGGGATGAGTGATCATATTAAAAAGGTTCACACAGCAGCAATGAAAATCCGTGTAACCGACCCAAGAGGTATTTTGATTGACTTCGTGAAACAGAAGGAAAAACTCTTTGGGCTTTTTGATAAAAAAACACTTGAAGAGACGTTTTCAAATTATATCGTCAAAAGGAAGAGTGGCCTCAGAATTCGAGACTGTTTCGACAAAACTGACGCAGATTGTGTTGCAAAGGTTGTTGTTGAAATCAATAAACTAAACCAATGTGAAGCCGTTTCCAAACAGACAGAAGACGTTCCTCCCAATATTGTTATTCCATTCATGAATCACGACAAACTACAAACAATGCAACTTGATTCAAGCATATTACCCTTCTACACCAAACCAATAGAAACTCCTTCAAACAAAACTTCACAAGAAGTGCTTCAAAAAGACAGTTTAGAAGTAAAGAATGGCGATAACACAACAAACACAAAGACCCCGACTGTTCAAAAACAAATTCTATAATTTATTAATAACAAACTATTTATTTATCATTTGACTGTTCCAAAACTCAAAAAGGAGAATAAATACACTCAACACGATGGATGAAGCCCCACTTATAAACCCAGACCAACTCAAAACAAAGAAAATACTTCAAACACTGTTTTGGGTCTTTATAGGAAGTGGGTGTATTCTTTCTTTTTTGTGGGTCTTTTCCTTCATTGTATCGAAGTCACACTTGTTTGCCCAGAACGCAGTACTCAAACGCGTTGGTTTTGTGTTCCTTGTTCTCTTCTTTGTCAAAGACACCGCAATTTTTCTTCTCTTGTGGCTTCACGTCTCAAACGTGTTTTAAGTTATTGTTTTGTTCTATTTAGCAACTCATCAACATAACGCAACAACCCAGAAATTATTGAAAGAGTCTGTAAAACACACTGGAATTATGAATATTGCTTACACTTCCCATTTCGGAAATGGTTCGACGTGTACGGGGCCATGCACAGCCAACAGAACTGATACCCACAATTGGCGCAAGTCATGTGGTTACACCCTCGATTTTTCTCGATGGTTGCGGAACACTTGGGACACTTTCGCGTGTTCTTCTGAGCCCACGACAAGAACCTTTTGTCTGCTTCGCAGTTCATTCGTTTCCATTCTTGATACTGCGCGCATGTTAGGCCTTCGTGCCATGCTTCTTTACAATTGAAACAGAACCTGAAATTCACTTTCTTGCACTCTTCGCTTCGACAAAATATCTCGGGAGTGTTTGGATCACCTAAAATGGCGTTACCACATTTGGGACAATATCTGCAATTTGGCTCGTGTTTCATGTAATCGTTAACTAAGAAACGCTCGTATCGATCGGCAAGGTCCTTATCGTAAGGTTCATGGTTGCGTATGATTTGGTATATCTCTTCAAATGAAATCACATGGCCGCATCCCGAGAACGGACATCGAATATCTGTCACACCATTAAATATTTGTGTGTGGATATGGTCGTATGCGCAGCCTAAACAGAAGTGATGATCGCAATCAAAAATGTATACCGACGATGCAGGAACATCTTCGTAACAGATGTCGCACGTGTAGACTTTATCTTGAAGCACTGCTTCACGATCGGCGTGTTCTTTATCGAGTAATTCTTGAGTTTTCATTTCCTCTTCGATTTTTGATTTCTCTCTACTTACAATTGAGTCTTTGTATTCATCGCAGTACATCTTATATATACACTGTTTAGTTTCCTCGTCCATACAACTTCACTAAATGAAATAAAAAGTCTAGTTTATTATAAATGAATAATTATTGTTATACTAAGTAATTAATAAATTATATTATTAAATGGTATTAAATATTAAATATATAATATTTAAATGGTTTAAATAATATATATTATCCAAACTATTAATATAATAGACAAATTAACTATAAAAGATAAATGATAAAAATTGGACAAAGCCACATATTTAGTGATATTAATACCATCATTAAAACGAAATCAATTCAAGACTATATCAATACAACAGTAAAAGGTGTCGAACGTAACATTGACTTACTTAAAGAAGTCAATGCTCAAATAAAAGAGCTTCAAATGGAATATAATAAAGAGTGTATAAACTTGCGCATTGCCTCCGAACAAGACATCAAAAGTTATTTATCTCTTCGTCGCGCAATTATCGAAGGGAAGTCTTACGACAATATCGATATCGACAAAAGTGGCGTGAAAGACTTTTGGACGCGAGTCTTTTATTACTCAGGGTTTACCAAAAACGTTGGCTACACCGAACAAGACACTGAGTTGTCGATGTCACTTATCGACATTGAAATGAAAACAGCGCAACCTGTTATTGAACATCCACTTGCCCTCAAAGTGACGACTGAATACACTTTCATTTTCAACCCTAATAAATACCTTAAAAGTACTCAAATTGCTTTTACATTGACTCAGAAATACAACGAGACGATGCATTCAATACCAAACACGAGTTCTATTGAGTTAATCACCCCTATACAACCCACTGATGCACTCAATGACAGTCAACTCAAAGAACTCTTTTTAGGTAAGAGACCAGACGGGGTTTTGATATTAATGGATGCTTTCAATAGCATCAACTTTAAGGCAATTTCATTCTACTTTAACTTGTTCGATCCCAGCCATTTCCTTGACGACGAAAGCGACTTTGATAGTGAAGAAGCATCAACGCCCTCTGAGAACAGTGACAAAGACGACGAAGAGAAAACAAGTAAAAGTGAAGAATCAAATTAAAAACCGAGTGAATTAATTTAATTGGAGCTTCAGTAGTTGGTTGAAATTGTCATTCAGTCTTTTCACGGTGTTTGTCAATTGTTCAATTTGTTTATCTTGATTGTCGATTGCTGTTCTTAATGCAGCATTTTCACTTTTTAATTTTTCAATTTCGGCAGCCACTTTAGAGTCTTGACCGGCCCCAATAGTTGAAGTGGGAGTTGAAAGGACGATAGGTTGAACACCCAGAACTGATTGAGTCACAGGAACATGTTGGCCATAAACTTGTTTACTAGTTGTGACATGTTGTACGTTTGATGGTAAAGTAATGCCATTGCCAGTAGATGAAGTTTTTGGATATGAATTACTATTTGCTGTAAAGCCTGTTGGTTGTTGGGGGATATGTTGTTGAAATGGGTTAACAGTTTGTAATTGTTGAGGTTTAACTAGCGGAGCTGGGACTATTTTTGGGTGAGTGAGAGTTGGAATTTGTGGAAGGGGTTGTTGGACGTAATGAGTTGAGTTATTTAAAGACCCACTGTTACTGCCTCCATTGATATTCTTTGTGATCTCCAATTCAGCCTTATCAACATCGTTACCATTGCGCGTAATAATTGATTTCACCGTTTCCTTCGCGACTTTATATTTATCTGAGAGCCGATCGACATCTTCATCACTCATTTTTGGTCTTAAATTAAAAGTTCTTAGTTTCGTATAATATGTTATTTCTATACCATTCACATGCATTTATATAAACATCATTCAATATTCCAAAAATTATTCAAATAATAATCAAATACAATTTACATCATTTCATTGAAACAGCGCAGAGCCATCCAAGAAAAATTGGTTGACATCTTTTGGTGGTTGACAGACTTGTTGAACTTGTTTGATGATCTCCAGTCTTTTATATACACTATAATTGAGCCTTTATTCTTTTGCATCACAACACATTTATTTATTAACTCAACAAACATATTTTCTTTAAACGAAGTCAAACAGAATGTTGCGGCTTCTTTAAGAAGTTGTATAAAGTCTTCACCACTCACAATGGTATTATCTAATATTGGTCCTATAGAATATGACTTTTTAGATATCATCCGAATTCTGACTGTATTATCGATTGGTGTGCAACAGATAATAGTCTCCATGTATTTAAGTTCATCACTCCATCTTTCTATGTCGTCATTCCATATAACCACAAACTTACTTTTGTTCGTAATTTTAAAACTACTATGGACGCAGTACATATCATTATATTCGTTACTTTCAAAAAGTCGTTTAAACTCAATGAAACTCCCATCTTCTTCCTGACCTTTTAAACCAATTTCAAGTATTTGAAGTGTTCCAAGAGCATCAAGAGCTTTTACTTTGTCTTTTATAACGTCATATTTTACTTTCCTGGTCATACCATTCCGTTGCATGAACATTCCGAGTACAAAACCCTTGTCTTGACTTATCACACATGCCGGATTTGGCTGTGGTACAATTTCTTCAAATAAAGATTCTTCTACTGAATTGATGAGGGTTTCAGTCTTTTGATACTCTTCAAGTGTGGTTTGTTGTTGAGACTTATATCGCATATAACTCTCTTTATTTACACTCTCGCGAATATCAAACAACTTCTGTTTGCACTTTTCGTTCTGAAGTTTGTTATAGAGGACGTTTTGCCTAACACGCTGTTTTATTACAGAAATCGGTGTTTTTGTTCCTTTCATAATTGGCGCTATTGGAATGGTGTTTGTTTCTCGACTTTCTATAGTAGTGACTTGTGTTGTTATTATTCCATTTGGACTTCTTACGACAACGTTTGATTCTCCGTTGTTATTTGGTGTGATGGATACAAGTGAGGAACTCACAACGTACCAACTACTCTTTTCGTTCTCATTACTCATAGGTTTCAGTGTGCAATTTTTGAGATTAGAAAATACTACACAGCACAGTGCTTGTAAATAGACATTCTGTCCTGCGTCGATTTCCACAACTTGTTTCAACAACTCTGCGTTCTCGTTATTTTGATTAGTAAACACAAATCCACTCGTCTGAAAAATTTCAACCAATGCCATTACACACGTATCAAAGAAAACACTTTCCTTTTCAATTTGAAGCCTCACAACCATCTTCATAATAAAATTCAGTATCAATTCAACAACACAACCCTTTTCTTGACAAAGTGAGCGAACGATATACACTAATACTTCAAGACCTTGTTCAACAAGATGACTTGTTTTCTGTATGGTTTGAGTTATAACATTTAATAGCACTATATTTGACACTTCGCTGTGTTTCTCAGTTTGGACTATCATGCGCCCTATTCCCCATAACACTACTCCTTGCACTTTTGGTGATTTACAGCAACTGAATATGTTAGTCATCACATGGCCAATTATAACTACTTTCTTTTCAGTTGGCAACACGTTCTGTGGTATATTTATTGATGACAATATAGTTACAAGTTGAATGATGCCAAGCTCCTCTTCTTCAGACATATCTTTTGGAAATTTGTAACATAACAGTTGTAAGATCGGAAGAACTAAAAAGTCCATTTGAACACCACGAATAAACACTCGAGACAACAACGATGCAATTTGAATGGAAAGTGTCTCAGAACATTCAAATGCATTTCCAATGATTGCCGAGACCGTTGAATACACTATTTTGTTGTAAACGACTCGAGGTTGTGTAATAATGTCAATAAGACCTTTAATACTTTCTAATACAACTGACTCGTCTTTTTGGTTTTGTAAAACACCGACAAAGAATGGGAAGAAGTGTGTTGCAATTGATATGATCTCATCCCTTTGATAGTGGCTTTCGACTTCTCCAATAATGAGGCACCGCAGTGCAAGTCTCATAGTGACAATCCATTCGAACAAGACATTCCCTTGACTTACACAACTCGCATTACTGACTAAAAGGAACATTTGTTTCCAGAAAAACAGCAATTTTTCGTGTTCCATATTATTCACATTAAATTGGTCTAATTTTCGAGATGGCGAAAACTCCTCACTTTTAACACAAAATCCATAGCCGTGCATCTTTTGCTCGTCTTCATTTGGCATTTCTATGTGATTATATATTTTGATAATTAAAAGTGTGAGCGATACAAAGAGATCGCGAATATCCTTGACAAAGAAAGTAGAGTCATAGACTATAACAATCTTTTGAAAGAACAAATCCCAGTCCTTCTGGTCAGTCATAAATTCCACCCAAAGTGGAAGAGCGCTGATCACAAAGTCTGCTGCTTTAGTCTTCTGGATGTCGTTTTTGACCGTTTGAATGCTTGTTGTTTCGATTGAAGCAGTCACACTCTTACAGAATCCTATTCTCCATACTACACTCAGTGATACAAGACCAATGACTCTTTTTAAGTCATTACTTATAAACTTTTGCTTTTCTAATATATCAGAGTACATCTGTTTAATTTCAGTCCCAAATGATATCATCGTATCCGAGTCTGGTGTTGTCAAAGAAAACAGTACAATTTCTATCCCTCGCAATATAGTCTTTTGGAATTCTCTGAACATGATTTGAGTCACACCGTCACTTGTAGTATTCTTCAAGCCCATTTCTAAGTCTGTTGTAAATTCATTCGTAATAAAACATTCAAAAATCTTCTTAAACGCAGTCTTATTCGAAAAGAATCGAAACTGGTCTTGTGGCTGTAACATTTTTTGACATATTATCAAAAAGACCTTCTCTATAATCACAAGAGACTTCGAGTTCTTGCACATAAAGACTACATAATTGAACTTCAAGCTGCTCAGAGTCTCTGTGACTATCGCGTGGACATCATCGTTCACAGGAGAGTCACCTTTTCGTGCGACATAGAGTCTTTCTAATGTACTCTGGAATATAGTAAATAAAGCTATAAAAGAGTTATAATCCTCAACGACCCGTATCATCAATGCGTGGAGGTTCTCCACACTATTGATGTATTTGTTCTCTCCATTCTCATCAACCACATTCATTTCCGCCTTTTGTGTGAATACTTCCAAATTCAAAAATTCAAATATTGATGTCTCCCACTCGGAACATTTGAATGCATTAATACAAATGGAGTCTAATAGTAAGAAAAAGACTTGTTTTCGAGTCTTTGTCGGTGAAGCTGAAGATAACATCTGTTGAAGAACTTCACTGAGTTTGGATGAATACACTTGTCTAAACGCTATTTTCCCAAACACTTCGAGGGAGACAGAAAGACTCCGAAGAAATGTCGAAGACTCCGGCTCTAATGGCTTTTTTGACTTGGAAATTTTATCGGCAATTTGTAAGATGAATGAGTGATAAATAGTGTCTCCCCTTAACAAAAACAATTTCTCTTGTTCGGTAAGTGGTTGTTCCGGTTGGACAAATTGGACCAAAATTTTAAGTCGATTCGAGTAACTTTCTTTGTCGTCGAAAAAGCGTGGATTTTGTATTCTTGTGGTTTGCACACTAGCCATCTAGTAATTGATCAATAATTTCAAGTTCTTTAACGACTTGTTATAATCGATATAATATAATAATTATAATAAATATAATATAATATATTATAATAAAATAAATATAATAAAATAGATATAAAATAATATAATAATAAAATAGATCTCTTTTAATTACTGGTCTTTCTTTGGAATCATCTTTTTGTTTATGGCCGCCTTAACTTTATCAGGGAAACAGTAGTAACCTATTCCTTGCAAATAGTGGAACCAATGTGGGCAACAGAAATTTGTGAGACCCACGTGCTTCATTGCCAACGCAACAAAATGCTCTGGCGTGAGAACCGAAAGATTGGGTTGTTTGTGATGAGTCATTTCGGTTGAAATGAACCATGGGGAAAATACAGTGCATGCCACATTTTCATTTTCATAAGACAAACACTGTCCAAACAAATTAACAAATGCTTTTGAAGACGAGTATGTAGTGCAAAACGGAGTGACAAATTCTCCTAATGCACCTCCCATATATATAATCAACCCCTGTTCACTATATTGTCAATCTCATCAAGTTGATATATCAGTAATAGTATGATTATTAACGTTTTATAATTACATTTGATACAAACTGTTGAGGTATTGTTGAGATAAAAAAATGAGATAGTTTGACAGGCGTCCAAAGATTGAGATTGATGAGTGATTGAGTTTCATCACACGTCTCACCCGCAAAAGTGCCACGTGACGACTTTCCTACGTTATTTATCAACACTCTGATTTTGTAAGTTTCAAATAGTTTGTGAATAGTTTCCCATTGTTCTTTTGAGTCGATTGAGAAGTCGGAGACTTGGACTACTACATTCGTTTTGTATTTGCTCTCAAGTTCGTTTTTGAGTTCGGTGAGATTTTGTTCCCGTCTTGCTGAGATGATGAGATTAAACCCTTCATTGGCAAAACGTTCAGCAAAAGCCTTTCCAACACCCGAAGTAGCGCCAGTGATAAACGCGTAAGCACCTTCGTTTTTGTATTTTTTGATTGGGTTGGGATTGAGAAATGGACGAATGAACAGCCTATATAACATCTGAAAAACTGGAAATACTAAGACGACACTCACTATTCCGCCAACTAATGCCAAAACCAGCTGGGACCCTTCCATCAATTTGTTATTACTATAGTTAAAATGAGTTTAAATTCAAACATTCCAGACAACATAATGTAACGAGTAAAAGACATTGCTGATTATTGCTTGGTTTTCAATTATAGTTTCTTATATTATAATATAATTACTTAAATTGTTTATTATTTTTACTTCTTTGGTTAAAAATTTCGATGGAAAGATTTATATAAATAGAAAATAATAACTTACTAATTAACCATTTTAAATCATCACTCCGTCGAATTGTTAACGAAAGTGTAATCATCGGGAATGTCAAAGACACTTTCCTCTGGTTGAACCTTGGAGTAGTTTTTGATGTTCAACACAAGACTCAAAGAAAGAGCCAAAGGTATTTCTATTATTAAGTGCTTTCTAAAAAAATAATTGGTATAATTATAATAAAATAGCTATAAATTATAGTTTCCATAATACTAAACAATTCATTGTATAAAAGTATATTCTTGAGTACAAAGAAGAACAAACTGAGTTGTACTGGAAATCCGTCATCGTCAGTCAGCCCATTTTTATCAAAGAAATCTTCGAACTTCTTATAGTCGTCAAAATTTCGTTCTAAAAACCCAGTTAAAATTCTGAATTGAGAAAGTTGGATAGCACCTTTACCAACCCACAACTCAGCTCCATTAGTTTTCTTTCGATAAACCTCCTTTTCTCCATTGCCAAGAAGGATATTCTTTGTATCCCATTTTTCTTTTTGAGAATAAATGGAGTCTGAAAATATCTTAGGCAAAATTGGTCTATTTGTGGGGATTTCTCTTGTAACGAGATTTACAGACAAAGGAGTCACATCAAACACTCTGCACTCTATTCCATTGACACTTTCATTTCTGTCATTTCCCCACATATTCTTTGCTCTTTCACAGTTCAAAACGAAGTTTGTTCTCATCGTTGTCACATCTGTTAGTAATACTTCTTTCACTTTAAGTTTGCGTCGGATGCCTCTCCCGCACATTTTCTCGACTGTGTGTTCGTCATGATTCACAAAGAAAACTTCTCCCTTTTTCCATCGTCCTTTGTCTTCACCAAAGAAAAATAAAGAACCTCTCCCACGTTTGATATTATAATTCTCAAACCCTATTATCCCCATATCAAAGCGGAGATTGTGACTTCGTTTTCGTGCTAAATTGTCGTCAGAAGGAAGAAGATAAGTCCCGAGAGGGATCCACGTCTGCAATTCCCAGTGAATAGTCATTTGGAAGTCGTCCATCTTTTCCAAAGTATCGATGCCATCTATGACACGTTTTGAGTATATAGCGTCATAGAAATTGTATGTCTCTTCATATAAAAGTGTGATTAATTCGATATTTCGAGTACAAACAGACTCTTGATATGCATTAAACCCATTCTTGTTTCTTAGAAGTGGATCAGCGCCGTGTAATAGTAAAGTCTTGACTATTGAAATGTTTTGAGTGTGTATTGCATAGTGTAACACTGGAATACCAAAAATATCAAATGTGTTAATATTAGAATAGTCCATTTCGTCTGGTGGTATTTCTCCTTTAAATACTAAAAGGTGAAGTGGAGTGGTCATTGACTCTAGTGACATCAATTCTGAATTTTTTAATAGGATTAGTTCTTTTATATAAAGTTTGTTTACTTTATATTTAATTTGTTCAATTTTTAAAAAACAGTTTTTTTAAATCGAATTAAAATTTGTTGTTGAATTTTTTTTTAATTTTCATTTTTTTTAATTTTTGTTTTTATTTTTTTCATATACCATTTATAGTTTTTTAATTATATTGATATTATAAATAACAATAGATTAAGTTTAGTTTAATTATTATTATCTCTTAATAAAGAGAAATGGTAAGAAACATCATTGAATAAAAATCCAATCTTTCATACAAATGAATGATTCAAATGAACTATAAAGAAACGATATATAATCAGACCCAAAAAAATAAAAAACCTTGAGAACTGAAAAAGGCACACAAGGGTATGTTGTTTTTTATGCATTCATAACACTTTAATTCCAAAAGAATCCAAAGAACTAACAAGTAGATGACCTCCAAGAGAAGAAACAACGGAAGAGCAAAGAAGGGAAGAGGACACGTCCAAAGCGTCCGTTGCACAAATTGTGGCCGCTGTGTTGCAAAAGACAAAGCCATCAAGAGATACACTATTAAAAACATCGTCGAGGCTGCCGCAGTCAGAGATATCTCCGATAACTCTGCCATCGTCAAATACAAGTTGCCAAAGACTTATTTGAAGAACCAATACTGTGTTGCTTGTGCTATCCATGGGAGAATAGTCAGAGTCAGATCACATGAGGACAGAAAGATTAGAACTCCACCAAAGAGAATCATTAAAAAGTCTTCAAAGACTCAAACGAACAATAAGCCAACTGATGCCCCAGCTGCCGCCACTACCGCCCCAGTCATTGCTGTGGCTCCAAAGGTTGCCGTTGCTCCTAAGGAGAGACCTTTCAAGTCCTTCCAGTGAATTTATGAATGGATTTGCTTTATTTTGGTTTCAGTCGATATTTTCTAATGTTTCAATACTTTTTCAATAAGAATAAAAGAAAAGGGTTATGCTGTGTATTATTACTATACTATACACATACTATTTGTTTTACTATTGCTATAGTTTAATTATAGTTAATAGTTGTAATATACAAATTTCTGTTTGGAGTTTCTAGTCAATTATTAATTTCAATACTAAATTTAAATAGTTTAACAATTGGATGTGTATTTGAAATTCAAATTTTGATTCAAATTTTGAATGAAATAAAGTAGTGGTTTTATTACTAATAATAATTAAAATAAACTGAAAAAGAAAGAACACATGTTCCCGATGGAAAACACACTCACGCTAACAACACAAGGTCAAATTCAAATGGAAGAAGGCTCCCAAAATAACTTAATGTATCAAGGGAATCAAAATGGAGGATACCCACAAGACGTCACTTCGTTATATCGTTTGTAGTTGTATTGATATCACTCATTGGGGCAGTTAAAACACACGATATATAATTTATTGGGGATAATTAACAATTCACCAACAGAACCACTTCTTCTCATCTTTGGAGAGGAAAATTTTGCAAGTGCGGAACAAATCACTCCACAACTCGTCCAACTGAACATCTTTGGAGAGATCTTCAGTGAAAGAGGATTCTTTGTTCGGTCGGACGTGAGGAAGAAACATTCCATACGGAAAATTGAAGATTCTTTAAACAAAATACTGGAAGTATTTGCGTTCACTTTCAAATACAAAAACAGCGAAGCTGCAAGGTCGGGGTTCATTGCGCAACAACTCCAAAAAGTGTTTCCAGAAATCGTCCATACGGAAGTTGACGGGTCGTTATCTATCGACTCCTTGGCACTCATTCCAATCATTGTAGAGTCGTTAAAGACTCTTAACGAAATGCTCAATGAAACAAAAGCGGAAAACAAACAGAAAATCAAAGAAGCACAAGAGGCGGTGCAAAATGCGTTGAAAATCGTTCAGCAGCAACAACTCAATCAATTCGAATTTTCATTGACACTTGGGCCTTTGAAAGTGGTAGTGCCTATTACGGTCATATGTCTGCTGGCTGCACTCTTCTGTTGTATCTTCTTACCGGACCTCCCGTTCATATTATTAGGACTCACTTTAACAGCTATTTGCTGCATTATTTCAATCGCAAAAATGCCAAGTCACTTGAAGGTGGTCGACACGAAGAAATTCTCGAAGCTCTTCCAATCACCGGAAGTGCTTCAAAAGACGCTGAAGAAGTCGTTTTCAAAACGATCGCTTCTTGAAGTCAAAAGAAGGTTTGAAGGATGGCTTGAACAGAATGAAATGACAAATTATCAGAAGTCTGTGTGTCTGTGTTACTTCATTCTTGTGAACATTAATTTGCTCTCGATAGCACTGAGCTTCATATTTGGAGAAACCCTTATCAGATTCTGTGGGATCTATTTGGGCATTCTGCTCCTGTTTTGGGGATGTTCTGTTAAATACTTCTTCGACATCTCCTTCATGCGACTGTTTTATATTCTTACACTCATCTGCGTCACTGCCACACTGTCGTGTGTGATCCTCATCAAGAAACAACGTTTGTTTCCACATCAATAACAATCAATAGTATTTAAACTATATTTTACTATTATCATATACTTACATTCAGCGACACTCGAATGTAGTCTCTACGGCTTTGAAAACCACAACACAACAATCGCATTACCACCACATCAGGAATCATTCGACTTTTTATTATCAACACAACTCCCTTGGAATTGTATGAATCCACATCTTATGTTTTCAAAACACTTACCAACTAAGTCACCAACTGGCTCGGCTCTTGCAATGACAGTGCAAGCTAGTGAAGTGCCTCACAACTTCAAAACACAAGTTTTTTTAGTGTGTTCAGCATTCATAAAATTTGACTGTGGAACGTTTGTGTTCCTTTGAGTCTCAATTGGTGTAAAAAGTATTTCAATCTCAATGATGTTAAGAAAGTGTTTTCATTTGTTGTATTATATTTCATAATTTGATTTTACTAGTAATTAATTACTCTTTTGTGATTAATTAATAGATATGATTAATAAAATTATTAATTAAAATACTTTATATAATTGCTATTTGCCCGATTTTTTATATCAAAATATATGGTACAATTACTTAGATATCTTGAGTCAAAGAATGAGTTTTGTTTAACAATTACTATTTAATAATTTAATATACTATACAATTAGTTATCATTATTGACTTGAAAAAATGTTTGAGTTTTTAAGAAAAACAAACAAAATATGTACCATACATATTGCTTCATTATGTTAATGAATATGATACAATATAATTAAAACATAAAGTAAAACTCAAAGAAGATAATTAATAACTTTAAATTATTCAAATATTTCCAAATATTTAATTATTATGAAGAAACGCCAAGTGAAGCCATCCACCCTTAAGAAATTTGTAGAGAACAGCTTTGAACCAACGAAAGTAGTTAAGAAAGGTTTAAAAGTGAAGAAGACCGTAGTAGAAATCAAAACAGTACTCTGCCCCGAGGATTGTATATTCTGTCAAGAGAAGTGTGAGTCAGTTGAACAAGTTTTGAGTCATATGTACGAGCAACATTCATTCTTTTTGACCAATCCTGAATATATAACTGACATGACTGGTCTATTGATGAAATTGCAAAGTCTTGTGTGTCAAGACAGAATGTGTTTGTGGTGTTATAAAGACACCGAGTTGTCGAGTTACAAAGATATTCAAAAACACATGAAGGATAAGTCACACTGTAAATACCACGACGAAGACGAATTCTATGAGAAATATTATTACTTTCCACCCGTGGAGAAGACGGTGGATATTGTGGATATGGATGAAACACACTTGGAACTGTCTGATGGGAAGATAATAGGACATCGATCACTTGCATTGTATTATAAACAAAACATTAAGCCGGTTGACTGTAGAGAGTGTGTGGTATACTCAAAGAGAGAGCCTTATATCGGCGGAAGATATAAAACAACAACAAATGAATTAGCCATCCGATGTGATCAAGCACTGGTCAAGAAGCAAACAACACAATTGTTGAATATAAAAGAGAAGAAGTTTGTAAAACAAAAAGAAAAGGAATTCTTCTCTACAAACTCAACCAAAAACGCAAAGCCACTTAGAAAGGGTGCAATGACCATCAGAAACATTCAACAAAGAGCTCCCACAAAATAGTGGTGTCAATCAAGTGAGTAATTTATTGTTATAACAGTTTAAATATAGTTCAAACTATTATCATATCAACCAGATGTAAAATATAGTTCAATTATAATAAAATTGTTATTAAATTTTACAATAAGTTATTGACAGTGTCGATAACTTATTGTAAAATTCACAATCCTAATTACCCACGTCACCATTTTATAACCAAAATGTTTATTTTCTCTATAAATTCTTACGTTATAATACCACATTTTCGGCAATAATTATTTTAAAAACCTCTGATCGACACAACACTATAGAATAGAATTAATTCTTTTAATTAAATTGTTAAGTAATAAAAACAACTATTATAATAGTAAATTAATGGAGTAAAGGAAAGAGTGAATCGTAGTGCTTGTTCAAAACAAGACCAAGAACAATTGCGATTTGAGCGATGTGATAAGTTGTGATAACGGTCATTGAAATTAATTTGTTTTCATAGATCATAACAGCGAAACAGACAAGAACATCCGAAACAAAGAATATGGCATAACCAATAAAGCAAAGTAAAGCGGCTGGTAAACTCCAGTTTGCATCTCCGATTGTTCGAGAGCAATTAAATAATCCAGTTGATATGAAAGACATGTAAATGAGTGTAAAGAATCCATTTGATAATCTCATCTTTTTGTCTTGAGCAAAAGTTAATGCCAAAGTGACTAAGAGAGGTGCTACAATAGTCAAATAACACAACGGAGATATTTCGTTAGAAAGCTATAAGTTATCAATCAAATAAGTATTCATTATAATTTAAAATGTAAATAATATATATATAATATATATAATTTAATTAATTTAATATAACAAACAGAAAGATGTTGAGAAAATCCATAACTGTAAGACACATGAGCCAAGAGAAAAGAAAGAGATCCAGTTAAAAAGACGACTTTATTTCTCGAAAGAAGAAGTGTATCGCCCAACGCACTTAATATTAAACCTAATAAGAAAGGGGAGTACTCTAACCCCAACACTTCATAAGTGAACACAGTGAGTATTAAACAGACTGGTGGCTTTGAAAAGGTCTTGAGAAGAAGTAATTTGTTGTAGTAAGAATACCAACAGACTACAGCATTTATAACTGTTGCAAAGAGAAGAGAGCACTCAAAAAACATATGAAATTAAATGAATTCTGTGATCATCGTTAAGGGTTTCGCCTTGTCGCGATTTCTGGGTTAAAAGAAAATACGATATCATTCGATTGTTATCGATGACTTTGGGCAAAGGCTGAATGGTCTATCCACTATTTTGGGGCCATTTCAGCCTGTTTGTTTGGGATTGATACATTGATATTTTGTGATTGTGATTTTCAGTAATTATCCATGCAAAAAACGGGTCTTTTTTAAAAAAGGTAATTTGTGTATTCTTGGTTTTCAATTTGTGGTAAAATAAAAAAAAATAGTATAGTTACAATATGGTTTAATTTACCATAAAAACGGTGTAAAAATGTAGATTTAGTTTACAAAATTTAAAATACAAATGAAAAAAAATCAATTTATTTAAAAAAAATAAAATTATTTTCAATAATTATTTGAATAATATGTTATTATAAATTGACTAATACAAAATAATAATGGATTTAAAAAAAAAGTTGTTAATTGGTCAAAGTTGAAAGTTCAACAAAATGAACATTTTTGTACAATTTTAATCGATTAAAATAGTTTTTATTAAATTAAAAATATTGTTTCAAATAATTACAAACAATGCCCGAATTTTGGCAATTTAAATGAACGATATAACAAAAAAATGAAATTTTTATAGTATTTAATTATGATTTGAACAATATACTTATATTTTGTTATTAATTTAATTATTTATATGTTAGAACAAAAACAAACATATAATTTAATTTTATTATTCAATCATTATCACAATTATTTTACTATTATTTAATGGCTTTTGTATTACACTTAAATAATTATTTTTAAGTTTATATAAATGAAACAAAAATTAATGTTTTTATTTTTTAGTGTTTTTTTACGCACTTACAAAGACATGTAAAATTACACAATAAAACAATAAAATAATGTGTAAAAAAAATTTTTTTTAAATGTAAAAAAGATAAATTATTTATTTACTTATTCTATTCTATTTATTTTATTATAATTTTTTTCTTGTTCAAGGTTTTTTTTGATTACAGATAACTAATAATTTACTATACACAATTTATTTTTTAAACCCAATATATATAAGAATATCTTAAAAATCTTTAATAAATGAAATACTATAATTTATACTAAAAATACTATACACTTTTAGTGGTCAGAAAGAACTAAAAAAAAAGTAAGAAATTTGATGGAAGACCAAAAGAACAAAGAAAACAAAGACCGAGCAACAAAACCAACGAAAAACGACGACAAAAACGAAGTTGAACGGCGGCAATGGAAAACCAAATATGACGACTCAACGATTCGAATCCGCCTCGAGAAATCGCTTTACGACAAACTTATCACAATTAAGGAGGTAAACACAAACCAACGCCTTTCCCTCAACAAAATCATTAATCAACTCTACGACAGTTTTATAGCAAGAAACCCGCAATACGCTCCTTCGAAAAGCGACTTATCGGAAGAGGACAAACAGATTAAGTCCGACTTTGACGAGAAAAAGGAATAAACAAATTTTTATAGTGTTGTAGGTTTGTCGATTTATAAAACAAATTCTATGATTTTTATAACATTTATTTTTAATTTATTATCAATAATACACTTTCGTTTTGTCGAATCAAAATGAAAAAAAACTAGACAAAAGCTATTAAAATAGTATATCATTTCATTTGAACTGAATGAAGGGATTAATAAGCGAAAAACTTTTAAAGCATTTATCAAAATGATGAAAAAAATCTTCTCAAAAACACCAACACTACTCGACCAATGTGTAAGAAACTCGTCTCACCCCGTGGGAGAAAGTAACTTGGAGGTGTTCGAAGATGAGTATCAAAGACCAGACAAAACAGAACAGTTCACACACTTTCTTGTGCAACAGTTCCAAAAAAAACTCACTATAAATGAATCCGCAAATTTCTTTATATTAGCTCACCACACCTTCTTTAATGACTCAAGAAACACATTTATGTTGGCTGTGACAAGTTCAGAAAACCATTTTCTGTCGATACACAATAAATTGAAACAATCTGACAACTTTGTTAAAATACTTCAGCCCCTTGCAAAACACTTGGATGATTTGGTTTACAGTTTTAAAACACTCAAAATCAACTGGGCGACACTACCAACCCCCTCTGAAGAAAACAGTCAAACCGTTATTGACTCAACCCTCTTGCTCATCAGTGTGTTTTTCTTTTTATAAAACAAGGACACTGTTTCTTAAAATCAATACACTGACTTATAGACAATTTTATTGATATGTCCGACACATTTATAACAATTGATTGGACATCGAAGAATTTGTACAACTCAGAAATAGCGTTGGCAGTGAGCGGAATACTACTTAAGGATCTGTTGATAATTTTTTATTACTTCAACTTAAATTTCAGCGTGGTTATCAACAACATTTACAATTATTTAGGGATCGCGTACAACAAGACAGTTGAGTGCATTGGGAAGTACGACAGTTGTGTCCAATTTTTCACAAACATTTTGAAGTCACAAAGTCTTTTTGATAAAGAGAATTTGCCAGCACTTCACTTTTCGCAAATAACACCTCTGATTAATTTCGCAAAGAGGTGGATACGCTGTAAGTCCAATCCAGAAAAACGCGGTGATGTTGACACAGAAATCGATGAATTCGTCAAGACGTTTATGGGTGACTCAAAAACCAATTTGGTTTCCATCAAATCTCTTTTATCACAAGAATTTTGCAAACCTTGCACTCATCAAAAAGCACGGCCAACGTCAATTAGCACATTCGACTCTCTAATCACAAACACAGACTCTCCCATCTTCCATGAGACTTGTACTTCGCCGTTTAGAAGTCACTCCACACAAAATGTGCCACAGTCTCCAGACATCACAAAAGGGAAGTTGCGGCTACGTGTGAAAAACACACCCAGTCCGGTGATGAAGATTGGAGAAACCTCCATTTTGTAACTCGTTTTTTAGCTTGTTATTTAGTACGATTGAAAGGCGTTTCTTTGGGATGTAAATGAAAGAGAAATGAATTATATGAAAAGGTTCAACCATTCATCGATATTTAGTTTCCCATCTCCGTTCATATCCACCGATGCTATAAGGTCTTGTGCAACCTTTTTCGACGATTCTGTGCCTTCCATCTTTTTAAATTTTAAGAATTCGCTGACATTCACTTTCCCGCTTCCATTCGTGTCAGTCACTTTAAACAATGCCATGTAAACAGCCTCTTTAAGTGTTTTATATCGAGCTGGTAAGTACCCAAGAGCACTCATATACTCTTTCTCGCTGAGGAAGTTGTTTTTGTTTGTGTCGAAAAAGGAGAACAACATGAACAACCCATTTTGTTCTGTTTCGTCGGAAGGCTCCTTTGTCTCAGTGAATTCTCTGATTGCTGAAGAAAACCCCGTGAAGTCGAGTCCCTGTGGGTCCTTTTTGTACTTTGCAAATGTTGCAACGAAACGGGCTTCTGTCATGTTCTTTTGTAATAGTTAAAAAGATTTGTGTTGGATTTGTGTTGGTTTTATCAATTAGTTTGCCACTTGAGTTGTGTTAAAAAGAGACAATATTATACAAATATAAATAAAAATATATATTTATAGTTTATCCATTTAAAACTAATTATAACCAATTCAGATATTAAAAAAAGTTTGACTTCTAATAGAACTTGAAACTTCAAACAATAATACCGAATAAAAAGATTTTATTATAACTATTTATTTGAAAATCAATCAACTGGAATACTATAATTTATAGTATAAATATATATAAAATAGAAACCAGAACTCAACCAATGGGCTCAATTCGAAAGTTTATCACTTCTTCTCTGTTTTTGTTGCCTCAGCCTTTTGCGCCTTAGCAGCTGGCTTCTTTCCTTTGAAATCTTTTACCTCCTCCTTGACTTCCTCTTCTTCGACCAACTCACCATATCTCCAAATGTTCAAGTGAGCCTCTTTAGCAGCGTCTTGTGCCTTGAAAAGAGCATTTCCAAACTCAGACTTATCTCTGAAGCTTCTTGAGACAAGTGCAAGACCATTCTCAACAAGAGCAACGTTCATGCAAACCTTACCATCGATGATCTTAGCAGCTTCAGCAGCACCCTTTCCTGAGATGTAGATCGAGACTTCTTTATTGCAGAACTCTTGGGCCTTAGCGACCATCAATTCATACTCAATGTTCTTTCCCTGAACCATCAATTCAATAGCAGCCAAAACAACAGATTTCACAGTGACTGGAGCTTTCTTGATCTCGTCGGTGGTTGGTTTAATCTTCTTCTTACCAACACTGACAACAACACCAGTATCAATGCACTTCACTACATTTGCAGATTGAGCAACCTTCACAACTTCGCCTCTGTACCACTTTCCTTTGTTTTCAACACCACATGCCATACCTTCCTTCACCTCAAATGGTACCTTCTTTGCTGTCGCAAACTTGGTTGAAATCTCTTCAATGAACTTGGCGTCCTCAGCAGAGTTGTAGTAGTACACTTTAACTCCGTCAAATCCAACAATGTATGCCTTCTTCTCTCCCTCAAATTTGAAATCTTCAGAACGCTTGTATTCCTTCAGTTCAGACATCTTCTTGGCGTTCTCTTCGGTTTTAATATCTCCCTTAGTCTTGAATTGGTAGATACCAGTAGAGTTCTCTTTAGCAGCAACGTTCTTCTGTGATGGGTTCTCCTTTCTTCCAGCGTACTGGGCGAATGCGTTGTCCAAGACAAATTGATTGACTGATTGCTTCTTGTAGCTCATTTCAACAAGGAAGTTGCTCTTGTTGAACTCTCTGAAGTCAACCATAACTTCATTGTTTAACACAAACTTCTTGAGTTCTGAAATGGACTCTTGGTTGAACTTCTTGAGGGCTTCATTCTCGTCGTCTCTTGGGAGTCTGCAGTTGGCAAGCAAGACTGACATTCTGACGTCTCTGTCTGGGATATAGATGATGAGCTTAGTTGGTGACAAAACAGCTTCAACAACGGCAGTCATGACGCTGTTCATATATTGCTCCTTGATACCGTCTTTGCTAGCATTGAACTCAGTGATCTTCTTTTCTTCATACTTTCCGACTTTGGCTTCAGAGAGTTCCTTGTAGTCGAATGATTGATACATCTCATCCCTTGAGTTCTCCAATGTGAAGAATCCTTTCTCGAGCAATTTGATGGCGACGTTCTTTCCATTGACCAAGACATCATAATAATGATCAACAGTTGTTGTCTTCTTCTCTGCGTCTTCAAATGAACGAGTGTAGCACTCCTTCACTTCAACCTTCTTTCCGCTCATCAATTTTCTCAAGAACTCTTTAATTCTGAAGTCGAGGAGTTGGTTGAACTCTTTGTTGTCCTTAACAGTGACTGGTCTGATTGATGCGTAATGTCCCTTAAAGACTTGATCGCCCTTTCTGAAGGTGATGAGCTTAGCAAAGGACTCGACTTCTCCTTCGAGTTTCTTTGGGTTCTTCTTTCTGTCAGCCAAGTCGTGTTGTCTCTTCTCTTTCTTAGCAATAATGGCGTCTTCAGCAGCTTGATCAAAGTTGGTCCATCTTCCTTTCTTCGCTTCTTTCGCCTCTTTTTCACACGCAAGATACTTTTCTTTCACAGCAACATCAGCCTCAGCAAGTTTGCTACCAAATACAAATCCTGCCTTCAACAAACCCTCAGCAATGTCTTTGCCGTCGACAGTGACGATACCAGCGGTTCTTTTCTCAACAGACATGACCTTGATTGTTGCGTCGTGATAAGTGATTTCGTTGCTCAAGTAAGCAACAGCTTCTTTGGCAATGTCGTCCATTTTGAAGTTTTTGGTTGCTGGGTCAAATTCCAACTTCTGGTTGACGGCGTAGACAGAGACTCTCATCAACTTTCTTGTAGTCGTCTCGAAGAGGATGGTTGCTGGTGAGTCAACCTTCTTGATGTGTCCTTCGATAGTCTTTCCAACCATCTTACTGAGTTCTTCAACAGTGAAATACAAGCTCTCTGGTTTCTTAATGGCAACCTTCTTAACCTCTTCCTCTGAAGCAAACATTCCTTTCTTCGCAGCAGATGCCTTCTCAGCAGCAGCAAAGTACTCCTTGTGTTCATTTTTGTTTTCTGGGTGTTGTTTAATTCTGAGGGAAGCATATCCCTTCTCGAGTAACGTGACGATGACGTTCTCTTTTCCAACAAATGGGACAACTTGTTTCATTCCATTTTCCATCTCTTTAACAAGCTCAAACTTGATATCCTTGCCAACCAACTTCTTTCTCAAGATTTCATTGGTTTCGTAGTAGAAAAATTCTTCGTTGATCTTTCCAGTCTCTTTGTCTTTGACTGAGCGTGGGACATCGACGTAGGCCAAGACAGCCAAATTATTCTCCTTCTTTGGTCCAGTGGTTTTCAAGACGACTGCGTTACGGTCGTTAATATAGTCAACAACCGCGTTGAAGAATTTGGTTTCTTTCTTTTTCTCGTCTTTCTTTTCAACTTTCTTTGCAACTTCCTTCTTAGTAGTGGCCTTTGACATCTTGGTCTGCTCTGTGTTTAAAAATTCAGTTTTGAGATTGAGGAGAGAAACTTTGACCTGGTCATTTCTATCTTATATTTTAACTATATTTAACTAGTAGTCTCAAGGTAGGGTGGTGAGTAATTTTGCCTCAGATAATAAAATCAAATATAGTATTATTTCTCATTAAAGTATTATTTCTTGTGACCTACCAAACTAATAACAAATAATAATATCAAAATAATTGTTTATTTAGTATTCAGTTTTCAGAGCTATTATTCATAATTGAATACCCACTCGCTTGTTCGTTTTGGACTTTTTCCACTTTTTCTTTCTTCAGCTTTGAGTAGATTTGGACCAGTTCGTAATTTGATGGTTTGATATATCTCTGAATGCTCTATGTTATTCAATCGTTTTATTATAGTAAAATTAATAATTAAAGAACAAACAACAGCCTCATGACATTTGGAGTTATTGCCATGATGATGGCAATGACACAGTTCAAATAAAATGATGGCATTCGCATCGCTTGCCACAATGAGAAGTAACTCATATTTTCTCGAGTCGCTCCAGTGAATGATGCCAAGAATGCGTATGTGAAAAAGAAGGAAGTGACTGACACAATGAACCCAAATATGAGTAACCCATTCCATCGTTTCACTGTTGTCGCAAACGTCGCAACAACTCCAAGTGTGGTGTATGTCGTCACAAAAGCACTTGCACCAACCATCCCCGTGGTTCTCCCGTCCATAACCAACACGTCATTCGCATTAAAAAGAATCATTAACACAAAGTACATAATGCTTTGATATGTCCCATAACAGAACCACCCCAAATACGACAACAAATTGCCTCTCTTTTCTCGAATCAATTCTTTATTGACTTCCGGGTGTTTTGATATCTCATCCCACGACAAATCACTATCAAAGAATGAAATGAATACGGGCGGAATCGATGTGAAGATGAAGTTATACAACGCCATCATATAATCGTCGTACAGTCTTTGTGATGTAAATTGACATATCATAGCATACCATAACAAGTGCAAAAAGAACGCTGCATTCTTAAAAAATATCAACTTGATCAGTGACGTGTTCCGATACAACGACATTCTTCCATGGTACATCACTAACTTCGCTAAGTGCTTGAATCGATAGATCGAGTAATCCGCAGATCGGGCCGCTTGGCTCCCTTCCTTACCATATATCCCTACTCCGACAGACGCACTGTTAATCATCGGAATATCATTCGCTCCATCCCCAATCGCAAGACATTTCTTCTTTGTTATTTGTCTCACATGTTTCGCTATTTTCGCCTTTTGAAGGGGCATCGACCGACAACACATCACAACATCCGCTTCCATCGCGACTTTTTTGAACTTCTCTTTGCATTCCTCAACACAAACATCAATCGCATTTGCTGTGATAACCAGCCCCGTCTTCACTACACCAACCTTCTTTGAAGCTTCATCTAACATCGCATCACACTCAGTCGCAGTCTTGCCATTCACATGAACCAACTCACATCCTTCCAACAATTTACACGCTTTCCCCACTGCAATTCCAGTCTATTTGTTATTTCATTGCGTTTGTAGTTGTGAACAACAGTAAAGTTACACATGTGGTCATATCAACAAACTTCTTCTTTATCACCAGTGATGACCCAGACTTTAATTCCTCCCCGGACTAACATGTCGAGGGTTTCTATAACTCCTTCTTGTAATTTGTCTTCAACACCAGAACACCCAATCACCTCCATCTCGCTTTCCATCTTTTTGATCACTTCTTTCATCACCTCTTCTCGCCCTTCAATCGTACTTTGTGCCTTTTCCCAGTCTTTCACCCATGTGTCATATTCCTCCTCACTCACTTCGCGTTTACACATCACAAGGGTTCGAAGGCCTTGTGTGGCAAGCACACTCACATCGCAATATTGTCCTATTTTACATAACCCATTCATGATATGATCAGCTCCCTTACTATACAACACTATTCTCTCCCCTATTTTGACTAACACACTGCTTCTCGCACGTTCAGAACTGAATGGAAATGTCGCTAAAAGAGTCACAAACTTCTCTTCAGGGTCTTTAAGTCTCAACCCGCCTTGCATTCGTTGTATAAACTCAACTCCATTCTTCTTGGCAGCATCTAAAAGTGCTTCTTCATCAGGTGATGGACTTTTATATTTCCCATCGTTCACTGTAGCGTTGTGACACAGTGCCATACAATGTAACATTTCATTTTTCCGGTCTTCCAATTCGGGTCGCATTCCTTCAAAGGATTCACCAAACCTTTCACCGTCCAGTACGCATCCAACATACTTCATTTCATTCTCTGTGAGTGTTCCAGTCTTATCTGTTAACACATATTCAACAAACCCTAACTCGTCATTCATCGCAGTGCATCTCACAACTATTCCTTTTTCACCTTCGGGGGTATTAACTTTGAAGTCACTATCCCACCTCATAAACAGACTTTGCATGGTCTTTGCTATTTCAAGACATACCGCACACGCTATGGGAATCAAATACGAAGATAATGTGAAGTACGAAAAGAACTCCTTAACTGACAAATTCGCAGACCGCTCACCTAAGTCCAAGTACCAATCCTCTTGGTGACGATAAAACATGACTGTTGCCATAACACTACAAAAGACAGATATCCCAAGAACTACCAAAAAGACGACAGCTACAAAACTGTTCATCTGTCGGTCTGTACCAGATAAGCGCATTCTCCTTTTCTCGTGGTTTAAAGCAAGTTTCGTGAAGTCACCAGTATACACAACAGCACACATGATATCTCCTGAACGTAAAATAGAGCCTTGACACATCAAAGCAGTTTGGTCAAACCCTACCTTCTCTTCTTTATATTGAAGCACAGCTCTGAAAAGACCAAAATTTGGGTTAGGCACATCACATGTCATCGTGATGTGCTCTTGTAACAAAACATCTTTTTGGACTTCAAGGAGTTTTCTTGGGATGAATATTTCTTTAGGTGCTATTTCACCGTCTATCTCAGCCGTTTGGACTAAGATTGGGTCGATTGTATCTGAATGTAAAGGTACCTATTCATTAGTATTATTTACATATGTTAAATAATTAATTAATATTATTCTTTCATTAATAATTATAACCATTATTATTATTATAATATATATAGTCTTATATTATTATAAAATAGTTAAAACAAACCAAATCGGCTGGACATCGCTGGCCTTGTTTAAGTAAAACAACATCTCCAGGAAGTAAGTATGATGCTTTCACTTCTTTCTCGACCCCACGTTCTGAAATCAAATACTTTGCACGATCAGCCTTGATGTCTTCAACATACCTCCGAATGTCTTCTCGGAGTTCTCTGAAGAGTGCAGCGAACATGATGATACACAGTGGTACAGAGTATGTGATAGGTGTGACTGCGGAAATTTGTGGGATGCACGTGAAGACGGTGTTGACGATGAAAAAGATGTTAGAAAACCGCATCAGTTGTTCTAACATGAATTTAAAAGGGAAACTATAAAATGTGTATTTTGTCGTGTGGACGTGGTTCGAACAAAATGCTTTGAAATAATTTGCTTTGTGATCAAAGACAACAATCTCTGGATATGTGCTCTTCGGCTTTTTACTTATATAGCAACCCATTGTGGTTTTGTAGTTGTAACTCTTTTTCTTCATTCCATATGCTTTTTCATATTTCCCAAATTCGGTTTTCAATAGGTAATTTGTTAATATTTAATAATATTTTTATAGTTTTTTATCGTTTTTTGAGAAGATTTATTCAATGTCGGTTTGTAATTGTAATACTTCGTTTCTACATATTTGTACATTAAAGGCATACTTGTCATTAGTGTATTATTTGTTTTATAATTCATACTAAAAGGGACTGAAATAATGGAAAATGTACTTTTTTTTCTAAATTACTTTAGAAAAACAACAACCCTACTTTTTTCTTCTTTTGAAGAAAATTATTTCAAACAATTTTATAGTTTCATTATTAAATAAAATAAAGATAATTATATTTTTTACTAATTCTTTAAAAAAAATATTTATATATAAATATATAAATAAAAAAAGAATGAGATCAAAACTATTATAATTGCTAATAAATTTGTATTTGTTTTACTATAACTTCAATCATTCATCTTCTCTAAAAGTCAATCTATTATCATTAGAAACATTTACTAAACAAACAGAAACAGTGTTGAGTGTGTGTTCACTGTCTTCACAAGACTTTCAAGATGTGGAAATGCCAACTTTGACTTTTGTTGTAAAGCGTTAATAAATGGCAACACTTCCGCGCAAAAGGTGTCTGTCTCGACATTGAAAGGGTAATTCGGTAGATTGTTGCACCTTGCGTACATTGTAGCTTCGTAAAGTAAACAGCGTCGACATTGTTCAATACAAAAAATTCCCTTTTTTGCCATTGCAACGTTCGACCGATTGACCTCAGACGCGCTTACTTCGAGCATTATTTTCTTTTTGTTTGGTACAACCATGATTGCTCCAACGGCAATCGCGCACATCGAGTAGTCCATAAATGGGCGATTAAAAGCAAAGTTGTGAAACACGTCTGCGAGACTCATATAGTGTTCGACATACGCAACATGACTCAACTCGTTGATTGTAGATATCGCGTTATGTTCCAATAAAGGCATGATATGTTCTCTCCCACACAATTCTCTTGCCACATCACTTGGACTATGTTTCAACTCAAATCGCTTCGTCGTTTGGTTTTTAATTGGTTCCGTGTGAATGATCCTCCCAATCAAATGGAAAAAATTGACCGCTTCATTCTTCGCGACAACCTTCGCAAAGGTTTTGTTGGTCGCAACAATCTGTTTTGTGTTGAGCGCAACACGTAAGTCGCCATTACACGACTCTACAATGGTGTCTACCATCTCCGGTACAACTCCCTTCAAACACTTCTTTATCGAAGTTGGTGGTATAGCATTTAACGAGATATACGTAATGGACTGTTTGACTGATACAAAGTCTTCATTCAATGGGTCCGTGTCAAGTAACTTATTGATATTATTCTTCATCGACTCGTTGCCGGTGACAATGAGTGGGATCTTCGCCGATCGAACATAATCCACAAAGACTTCAACAAACCAATCAGTAATTCCTCCTTCCTCATACAACACAATCGACCTTCGCCAATCTCCTCCAAATAACGAAAACATTTGTGAAGAACATAGTATCCATCGCCTTAGCTTCTCGATCGTGTCCAACGGCTTTTTATCATCTTCAAGTCTAAAGGTGGTATGATCCTCTACTTCTTTTAATACAATGGAGTCGACACTCGCTATTGTCTTTACAAGTGTTGTCTTCCCACAACCGGGAGGTCCTGTCAAAATAAGGATGGATGCACTTTTTAAATGTGTCGCCATCCACGCGCGAACTTCCGCAACCTTCTTCTGATTGACTACTAAAGAATCGAGTTGTGGAGCGTCATGGAGCACTCTCGTCTTGCCTTTCATCTCTATTTAATTGAGTTTTACCTGTCTTGCAATGGATTCTTTTATATAGTTTATTATATAGTTTGATTAAACTATATTGAAAGACAGAAAATTGTCTCTTAATTATTATTGACTAAAATGCTGTATTAAAAACAAAGTTTAATTATTTCTATGATATAACTGTATAAAAATGGGTTAAACAATACTAAATTATAAGAAAAACCAAAATGGACACTGAAGAAGGACAAATGCCATAAAAAACTTCAAATTCAAAAAACCCTTTCATGAAGACAATGAAGAAGTCAACCAAAATTGCTCGGATCCCAAAGGCTGGTCGTCCACGGAAAACCGAAGAGAAGAAAAACATTTTTTACACTAAAACGGGACTTGATGGTGATTTTGTTGACACAATCAGTGACCACTGTTATATGTTTTTGTTAAACAAAGGTGGCGCTTCCGTGAACGATGTGTACGAATACGTTCGTGAGTCTGGTATTTCCACTGTGGATATAAAGAAAGAGGAAATTCTATCGTTATTAAATAGATTAGTGTTTAATGGAAGTGCCGAGTGTTCTGTGGTTAAGTCGACAAACGGCAGTTTATACACATCAAAGATATTTAAACCGTCCAAAATGGTTGCGCAGACTAATCCACTGTCTTTAGTACCTTGTGGAAACTGTCCATTCCTCTCCATATGCTCTCCACAGAACGTGTCGTGTAACCCTCGAAATTGCAAGTACTTCAGCGAGTTATTAACTTTCGATGTTGAAGAACTGTCTCCAGCACTGTCTCAAAGTAATTGATTGTTCATTAATCGAGTGTTATTTGATAAACACAGAGTCTCTCTCTTTTAAGATCTATCTTATCGAATTTGTTTTAGTATCTTTATAGTATAATTATTATAATAAAATAGTATAATTAGAACATTACTATAACCAAAGAAATATATATATAGAACAGTCGAACCAAGAACTGAAAAAAAATGAGCGAACTGTTAATGTATTATGATGTTACTGTTTGTAGCATTTGCGCTTGCAGAGGACATCTGCCTGGTCCAGCAAAGTGGGAGCGAAGTGACATATAAGAGAGTTCTTCCCGGTAAACACTCTACAGCATGTCCGTGTACAACAAATGAATGCGAACTTGAGCTAATGAATTGCCCACTGAGCACCGTGACCGTCAAGGAACCCTTCAAAATATTTTCTGCGCACTGCAAAAACATTAACAAAAAAAGACGCGTCGAATTGACACAAGAAGTTATTAGCACTGTTAATGTGTCTGATGTACATGTTTTGTTTCCATCAAACAATAAAGTGTATAACGTCATCACATCTGGAACAACTGTTCTACATGTCAACGGGACCAAAATAGAACAATTGAAAGTTTTGGAACACGCGAATTTGACTATCTCCGCATGCAAACAAGACGACCATTGTTTGATCGATATTGGAAAAGCTAGCTTTGATAAGATAGATTCTTTTGTTGTTGGGGAAGGTCACAAAATTTCGATTAACGAATTGGTGATGTCTGCAAACCAAAATCCTATTTTGCAGATTGGGACTTTCTCATCTTTTAAAGTTGATAAAGCGGTGTTGCAAGGCTCTTGGAATGTTTTAGTGGAAGGTTCCGTGTTTAACGCGTTAAATGCTGTGATAAAGTTTGTTTCAATTCTGTTTTGATAGAACCCGCCATTTCAGTGATGTTGTATTAACGAATAGTGTGAAAGAATTAGAAATCGACCATCCAATAGAAATTGAATTTTTGGAAGAAATTGACAACGGAAGTTGTGCGAAAGTTTTGAGTGCGAAAAATCTTCAGAGCATACCAGAAACGATGAAATATATGATCGATGATTCGGCACTTGAGTTCAAACAGTATGACGTACATAAAGGAATTTTGGGATACGATGAAGTTGCGAAACGGTTCTTTGTTGAGAAAAAAGGATGCGACAAACCCGAGAAAGTTGACAAAAATGAAAAAGTTGGGAATACAACTGAAAGTAACGAAACGCGCCCCAGTGGTGAACATCCGCTTGAAGAAAAAATTGAAGACTCGAACGAAAAGAAGTGTGAAGAGTATATCAAAGTTCAGTTGTTTAATGACACGGAGATTATCTTCCCTGTGTCTGAGTTGGATAAAGAGCGAGTAGTCAAACGTAAAAAAGTTGGGTCGAATGAAGTGAAGAAGATCTTCTTTATCAACGACGATGGGAAGAAGGTGTATCGCTTTGCTGTGAAGACGTCGTCTAAGTTTGGAGTTCCACGAGTTCGAGAAAATGACAAGTTCCGTTCTGAGATTAAGATTGAGAAGAGAAAATTGAAAGGAGATTTTGTGACGTCACAAGGATTAGAAAAAGAGTCTGACATTGAGTTTGGGATTGGAAATGAAATGGTGATCGTCGTTCCTGGTAAAATGGTCGGTGACTATTCCATCTTTAAGAATTATGAGATTTGGGAAATGGAGAAGCAAAAGTTCATCATTTTCAACAAAGAAACCGAACTTGAGATGCCAACATTTTACACTGCTGGCAATTATAAACTCGTGAGGAAAGCTGGATCTGTTTCATTGTGTGCTAATTGATACTGAACACTATTTTGTTATTAAAAATGTTATTATGTTTACAAAACTAATTCTATATAATAAAATTATAGTAATAAATAGTATATTACTAATAAAGAAATATATATTATACATTATTAGTTAATTATATTAATATATATAGAATTAAAAAAAGAATTATAACAATAGTAAAATGAACTTAAAGAACTCGATAATTAGATGTCTCGTGAAGAAGAGATAAGCTCTCCGTTGATAGTGATAAGGAAGGAATGCAAAATTGGTCCTTTTCAATTGGGGATGCCACTATATCGAATACTAAAAATGTTGGCAAAGCCATCAGCAACGACATTGGCCGATGTACACATCTCGTATAACGAGGACGACCCAATGACTGGAGAAGTTGTTGTGAAGATATTAAGCCATTCACTAACACTAGTCTTCGACGCAAAAAGGCAGATACTCATTCGCACCGAAATCGAAAATGTGCGAATAGAAACTAAAAGTGCACAGAAAACATTGGACGAATTTAAAGCATTTACATCGTCAAATACAATAAGTGATCAAAACACATACAGCGACCTCTCTCGTTTATTTAAGTCATTCTTAAGTCGCGAAGTTGATAACAACAAAAACACTGAGTTATACGACGAACCGACAAAACCCCAAAGCGGTGAGTTGTGCAATGGGACCTTCATATTCAAATTTTCAGGTGTTGGGAATGATGCGAATGAAAAAAAGAATTTAAGACTAACGAAGGTTGTAAACAGTCTGAATGACACATGTCAAGAACTGAAGGTAGTGAAAGTGTCTGATACTGGGGTGTTTTGTATCGACGATTTTGTATTTAAGCATGGGAGTCATACACAAGAGGTTGTTGCAGACTTGAAAGATAGAGAGGGAAGTAAGAGTGACGAAACTTGTACATACTACAACTACTTCTCCAGAGGGTTTGATTTCGTCTTTGGTAAAAACGATAATTTGGTCAAAAGGTTTGTGTTGCACACGAATTCCCCCAGTGACTCAGTGTTTGGAATTTATTCAAAGTGCTTTTTTGAGTTGAAAATTGCGGGTGCGGTCGTAACACAGGACTCAAAGGTTTGTTGCTTCTGTTGACAAATTCTATAAATATTAATAAAACTAACTAGTGATAATAGAATGTGTTCTTGTTGTGAAATGCTTTTTCAAAGAAAATAACAGAAAGTGGCCAAAGTTGAATCTGCAATTCAGTAATAAAACGCCTTTGGGAGATGGTGTAGTGTTGTACCAAGTGGGCAATTGTTTGTTTGAGGTTGAAGATAAAACAGGAACAATTTTCACTATTTTCATTTAATTCATTAGTGAGACTATTCTAATTTTCAAACTATATTTATAATTTAATTTGTATATATAAATAGAATTATTATAAATATTAATTTTTTAATTATAATTATAATAAAACAGAGATTATTATTATTAATTATTATTATTAGAGTTATTTTAGTAAAATAACTATAATGGAAATGAAAAGAAAAAAAAGATGAAGGAGATCAAAGTTAATCATTCACGACGAAGAATTGACGATCACCGCATTTTGGTGATGCAGCAGCGTCTTGTTTTAAATTTTGGAAAGTTATGTGAATTGACTTTTTACAAAGACAAAGTGAAAATTTGTTTCAAAAGAAAGTGAAGACTGTGATATTCTAATTACTGCGATGTCACTTTTGATGATACTCCTATTTGGATGTGCTTACGCTGATGAATACTGTGTAAGAACAACTACTGCTGAGATCTGTCCAAACACAACCAATATTGCTAACTGTATTTCATACTTGTCCACTGGAGATTGTAATATATGCTCAGTTGGATACTTTGCAAGCTATGATGCATGTGAACTGTGCCCTGATGATTGTTCAGCTTGTGGATTTAATGGAACGTGTACGTCGTGCAAACAAGACTTCGTATTACAAGATGGAGGCTGTGTTTATGCGGAAAACTGTGAGTTAATAGTCGACTCAAAATGTGTTTTGTGTTCAAACAACACAATACTTAATGACTCACAATGCATTGCAAGTGCAAGCGAGTGCGTTTTGAGCAGTCCGAAGGGGTGTGATGTGTTACCTCTTGATACATCCTCTTATGAAAACGTCAATGTGAATTGCCCTGCAAACGAATTGTTTTTGGAGAACCAGAGATGCGAAGCCACACCTACATGTTCTTTAATATCAAATAACTACTGTGACACATGTCCTATCAATTCAACGTCTAATAAATATGCATGTTTTTCCATACCTCATTGTTCACAATATTCACAAGGGAGATGTGTCTTGTGTGATGACGGCTACGTTACTACTGACCAAAACACAAATTGCGAAATCAGGCAAGAAGAGTGCATAAAAGTACAACACGGAAGTTGTGTTTTATGTTCTGAAAAGTATTTTGTTAACGAGCGGTCTTTATGTAGTCAATGCCCAGTTGGCTGTTCGACATGTTTAAGCGCCGAGTCATGTGGAAGTTGCGAGGAGACATATACTAAAATGGGGGAAAACTGCGTCAAAACTGGGTGTTTGATGTATGACTCGAACAACATTTGTGTTGATTGTCGCAGAGGTTATTTCTTAAAGAATGGTGATTGTGAGGAATGTTCGTATGGTTGCAAAAGTTGTGAAACGAATTCCACGTTCTGTGATGAGTGTAAAACTGGATATTACCTTACCCAACAAAAAGAGTGTGTATTATCAAACACGATTACAGGATGTGCTGGAAACTATTCGATGTCTGGGTGTTTAGTTTGTGCAACTGGTTATTATTTGGATAATTGGTTGTGTTCAAAATGTTCTATCAATTGTGATTCGTGTTACAACACAACATATTGTACACAATGCGACGCAACTTCGTATCTAGTAAATGGGACGTGTGTTCTTTCGAAAGCGATGACTGGGTGTATGACAAAGAGTGGGTTAGGTTGTCAAAAATGTTTTACTGGATACAAATTGAGTTCAAATGGCACGTGCAAGAGAGTTGTAAATACGTCACTGATGATAGCCATTTCGTTGGTTGTATTTGTTGTTGTCATAGGTGTTGTTTTACTAGAAGCTGTCAAATGTAGAAATGTCATCAATACAAGTAAGAATAAGATATTGGATATCAACACCTCTCCAATGAGTAGCAATTCAGAGAAATACACCAAAATAGAAGAGCTCTTGTTTGACCACAATAAAATCGATTTTGATGATATCAAAGGTCTTCCAGTTAAGTGGGAGACAACGCGGCTGATCACTGTTGCTAACCCAACAAAGCAGATTTTTGTGTTATACTTTTTGCAACACGAAGACTCAAAGAAAAATTTTATGTTCCGAACTGAACCAGAGAGTACATTCCTCAGACCAAATCGTGAGTGTGAATTCAAAATTTTCATTCAACCACTTTGCACATGCAAAGTGAATGAAACTATTGATGTTGTTTTAGTACCACAAACAACAAAATCGCCACATATTGTCAAACTCCCAATCGAGTTTTCAACGCAATTTTTCGCAGATAACTTGGACAGTAATGAAATTGAAACGACAGAAACAGTAATCGACCACGAATACGCAACTACGTACAAAGGAGTTTACCGAGGCGTCAATGTTGTTATAAAAAAATTTAAAAACATCAGCGGGTACGAGAGCGCAAAACAATTCAGATGTGAGGCTACAACTGCTTGTTGGTTTACCTCCCAGTATTTGGTCAATTGCATTGGTGCAGTGACTTCAAATCAAGTGTTCGAAACAGTCAACCAATATTATACCAATGGAAATTTAAAACAGTTTATCACATCAAAGGCGGAGATGTCCGACACATCTCGTAGAAGTGTTTCAAAGTGTTGTTTAGAGGGCATTCTATATCTCCACAAAAACAAAGTTTTCCATGGCAATTTGAAACCAGAAAACGTCTTAATTGAAATCGATGATGATGGTCTGGCAAATGCCAGACTTTGCGATTATAACTCCAAAATGACGACTGAGTACATTCTTTCACATCTTGATGATAAAAATGTCGAATTGATATATTTGGCACCAGAGTTGTTACATCACGAAAAGTATGACTTACCATCAGACATTTATTCCCTTGCTATGATCATTTACACGTCATTAAATTGGGCTCTTATTGTCCCTTCTAAGAATTTCAACACCAACTGGGAAGTTGTTGAATTTATGGAACAAAACCATAAACTCCCACAAGAAAAGATCCCAGATGAAAATTTTAATGTTTTGGTGGAAATGTGGAATGGAGTACCAAAAGAAAGACCAAGCGCCGAAAGACTTCAAAACAAATTTTCGTTCTAAGTTCTAATTTTGGTTTATATATAGGTTATTTAATTAATAATTTAATAATTTCAATAATATTAATCTTATTTAAAAATCAATTAAAAAATTTCTTTATTATTATTAATCATGTATAGTTAATTCTAGATAGTTTTTACTGTTATTTGTTTTTTAAAAAAGGAAGTAATTTTATTAATGATACAAATTCAATAATTATGGTATTTTTAATAAAATTATAGTAAGAACACACCATACACCTAATGTAACATAATATATTGAATTCCTCAACATTAATTGTTTGGGGAAGAATGTCAATTGTATTGGTTTACTTGAAGTGCATTGTTGAAGTTGTTTGTCTGCAATTATAAATCAGTGTAAATACAGAGTTGGAATATAATTTTTATTTTTACTTTGAAGTTTTATAAAGCAGAAGACGAGAACTGAAAATAAAAAATGTCCAAGTCGTTTGTTTCGCGCGACTTTTTGCTATCCACGAATAATCGATGTACGAAATATAGTTTGTTTGTCCTTCATATAATGAACAATTTCATAATAAGAAATACCAAGAAGTTTATTTGCAACACAACACGACTTTGATGTGTCGGTTAGAATACTTCAATCTGTCTCTGCTGTGAATTCGTTATATTTTGAGACAATCAAAGAATTCAATATAGTACAAGAGAATGTTTGTTTGACCATTTCAATAATATTATATTATTTTAACAAATATAATAAGAATATAATAACAAAAGATACTGAATGAATCAATCACAATAAGGGTGAAAGTGTATTAGAAATTATTTGTTACATCGACAGATTAATTGGTGACTATTTTACAGTTCCCATTACACTCGATGTTATTCGTTATTTTTGTTCCGATTTAGTGGAAGTGGTGAATTTAGTTGAAACGTTGAAAGATCATCTTCAACACGAATACAACGTTCCATTCCCTTACTTATTTAGTGAACTTTCTGTCGCTATCCAAAGTGATACCTCATCACCAATTCCGGTCATGAAAGTTTCATTCTTTGGGTTTGTCCTTCCACATATAATAAACAGTGTTAAAAATGTACAAGGGCTCTCTCCATACCTACCACTTGAGTTTCAAACGACCGGCATAGAGTATTCCGATATCACAACGAAAGTGGAAATCAATTCACTTACAATGTTTATCCACAAATTGATATTCCAGTCATTTCCTTCTAACACAACAAGTGCACCACAACCAGATATAGCAAAAATCCCTTCACATTTGGTGCAATATATCAATTGCCTTCCACTCCAATTTATCGAAAAGTTGTGTAAGAGGAGACTGCCCACTTTTTCAAAAATAGTGTCGACAATGCAAGTCGATGAGTTCTTTGTTAATTGTACAACTTTTAAACATTGTTTGGTGACTCAAGTGAATGACATTTTCTCTGTGTTTTCACGTCAGAATTGTAGTATCATTGATGGAGGGACGTATGGTGCCGTGTTCAACGTTTCTATCAACGACAAATTTTATGCCGTCAAGGAGTTTGCAAAGGAACATGTAGCTATGAAAGAGGCGCGCACTCTCAATTTGTGTAAACACCCAAACATAGTCACTATATACCAATTTATTGAAGCACCAAATTCTGTGCTCCACACGTTCAATTCAACACTCCCATTACTTAATAATAGATCGTATTACATCGTCATGGAATGCTCTGCGTATGGCTCATTGACTAACGTCTTAGAGAAAAATCCCAATGGACTTTCACTTGAAATTATTCAACAATTTACCATTGATATCAATAACGCACTGAAGTATCTTCTTTACGAGAAAAGGCTTGTGCATCGAGACATTAAATCGAGAAATATATTAGTATTTACAGACCCAAATAAAGCATGTGGCTTGTCTTTAAAACTGTGCGACTTTGGATTTGCTCGATACGTTGGAGATAACCATTTTGACACAATGGTAGTGGGTACGTCTTATATCAATCAACCAGAAATAAAGCAGAATCAAATATACAATGATTCATGTGATTTGTTTAGTGTGGGTGTTGTGCTCTTTGAAATGATTACGTCAAATAGTTTATATGTAGTTACATGTCCCGATGAAAATGTCAATGAGACTTACAAGACTTATAGAGAAGCTCTTGATTTACTCAAACCAAACTCTAAATACTTGGCTACTCAAAACAATTCATACACTTTACTTGTGCAACTCATTTATTCGATATTCCAACCCCAACAAGAACGAATCGGATGGGAAGAATACTTCAACCACATGTTCTTCTCGCACAAATTGAATTGATTTGGTGTATAAAAGTAATGTTTTATTTAAACATCATAGTAATGATGTTTATTTAATTGTTAAAAATATAATAGTAATATTTATAATTTATTTATATTAACAATACTTTGAATGAAAGTGAAATATAAATTAAAAGAAACCAAAATGTTCACCAAAGGAAGTCTCGAATTAGTTGTGTTTAGTTCTTCTTTTCTGTTTCAGCCTTGTGCTCTTTTGGAGCAGATTTTGGCTTCTTTCCTTTAGCATCCTTTGAACCGTCCTTTCTGTCAAACTCTTTACCCTCATTCTCGTCGAAGATCTCACCATATCTCCAGACGTTCATGTGTCCTTCCTTGGCAGCAGCCTGGGCATAAGTGAGTGCTGTTCCCCACTCGGTGTTGTCCTTGAAGAATCTGGACAACGTGGCAAGACCGTTCTGAACCAAAATGGTGTTGATGCAGACATTGCCAACAACCACCTTGGCGGCTTCAGTCTCGGCCTTTCCTGAGATGTAAATTGACGCTTCCTTGTTGCAGAACTCAAGGACGGTGTTCACCATCATGTCAAACTCGACGTTCTTTCCCTTGATAAGGCAGTCAATGGCAACAAGGCCAATAGACTTGACGTTGATTGGAGCCTTCTTTTCTTCTTCGCCAATCATCTTGGTCTTCTTCTTGCCAACAGTGACAAAGACACCAGTATCAACACACTTGAGAATGTTGGCTTTTGGAGCAACAACGACAACATTGGCTCTGTACCACTTTCCTTTGTATTCAACGGCAACCATTTCACCAACTTTAAGCTCAAAAGCAGCCTTCTTGATGACAGCAAACTTCTTTGACATGTCTTCAATGAACTTTGTGTCTTCAACGGAGTTGTAGTAGTACACCTTAGATCCATCAAATCCAGTCAAATAGACTTTTTGCTCAGCACCAAATCTGATCTCGTCGTGCTTCTTGAATTCCTTCTTCTCAACTGGCTTAGCGACTTCTTCGGTCTTTCTCTCAGCAGATTTGAATTGGTAGATACCAGTAGAGTTCTCTTTAGCAGCCTCATTCTTCTCAGAAGTGTTTTCCTTTCCAGCAAATTGGGCAAATGCGTTGTCCAAGACATAGTGGACCAATGATGTCTTCTTAACGGTGATATCAACGAGGAAGTTTCCTTTGTTGAAGTTTCTGAAGTCGACGGTGACTTCGTTGGTTCCAACCAACTTTCTGACTTCTGAAATGGACTCTTGGTTGAACTTCTTGAGGGCTTCATTCTCGTCGTCTCTTGGGAGTCTGCAGTTGGCAAGCAAGACAGCCATTCTTGCGTCCTTCTCTGGGATATAGATAAGGTATTTGGAGACGGAAAGAACTCTCTCGACCATAGCGGTGACTGATGTGTTGATGTAGACATCCTTGATGTTGTCCTTGTCGGCCTTGTACTCAGTAACAGCCTTTGGTGTGTAGACACCCTCCTAA
>NW_004440383.1:309606-356304 GCF_000330505.1 Entamoeba invadens IP1
CTTTCTCTGTGGGGTTTCATGATATAAGAAGCTGGGGCATCAACCTTCTTGACGTAACCTTCAACAGACTTTCCAGCCATCTTGCTGAGTTCAAATTCAGTGAAGAATGGGGTTTCTGGCTTCTTGATGGCAACCTTTACTTGTTGTTCGTATGAAGCGTGCATTCCCTTTTGTGCGTTCTTTGCCTTCTCAGCGGCGTCATAGTACTCCTTGAGTTCATCTCTTCTTGGGTCTCTTGGGCTAAGTCTCAAGCTGGCATATCCGTTCTCGAGTAACGTGATGATGATGTTCTCTTTTCCAAGAATTGGGACAACGAGTCTGATTCCATTGTCCATCTCTTTGACTACCTCGAATTTGACAGTCTTTCCAATCAATCTCTTTCTCAAGACTTGATTAGCTTCGTAGAAGAAGATTTCTTCTTGAACCTTTCCAGTCTCTTTGTCCTTTGACAATCTTGGGACATCGACGTAAGCAAGTGAGAGGATGTTGCTCTCGCCTTCTTTTTTCTGTCCTTGGATAAGAATACCGTTTCTGTCTGAAATAGCATAGACGGTGGCTGTGATGAAGACTTTCTCTTTCTTTTGTTCTTTTTGTTCTTCTTCTTTCTTTTCTCCCTTCTTGGCGTCTTTCTTAGTGTCTTTGGTATCTTTCTTAGCGTGGACGTCCTTCTTGGTGTGCTCAACTGGTTTTGTTTCCTTCTTTGGTGCTTCCTTCTTGGCAACCTCCTTCTTTGGAACTTCCTCTTTTTTGACTGGTTCTTCTTTCTTTGGAACTTCCTTCTTGGTAACTTCTTTCTTAGTAACCTCCTTGGCTACAACTTCCTGTTTCTTCGAGACTCCCTTTTTCGTATTTACTTTAGTAGACATTATGGTGATAAATTTTAGACAGAGTTTACCCTTTTTATTTTTAAAACAGTACTTGTTTTTTATTAATTTTATTATTAACAAATGTAGTTCACCTTCTGGATCTTCGAATAATGTGTTCAAGCTAATATGAAACCATTAAAAGTATTAAACCACACAACTGTGGACGTGGCAACAAGAATTACAAAGTAACCAATCTGATGTGGAAGAGTCTATTTTGAAGCATCTAGTGGTAGAGAGCAACTCAAACAATCCCAAAACAATCACTTCATGTGCATTCTCTTCATCTTTTTCACAAGCCTTCGACTCTTCACACCCACGGAAATTACTGACACGTTTCCATTTCGTTGGATCCTTAACTCTGGATGAGAAACTGGACTAATAGGGTTTATAGTAGGTTCTGGTAAGTAATCGAATGATGGAATTGGGTCTACTTTTTTAGTGCCCCATAACTCAACCAATTTGTGCTTTCGGCGTGTTGGTTGGCTGGGAGCTTTGCCTTGTTTCATACGATTAAGAATCTCTTGCGCATGACGCTCTATCAAAGCAGAATCGTCTTTCTTCGGCTTTTTCTCTTTCTGTAATTTTTGGACAAGTTTTGTGTTTGGAAGTTTGTCTTCAATTAAATCGAATGGGTCTGTTTCAATTGTGTGTTTATCTTTTGGTGTTGAAGAAATTTGTGCCTCGGAAACAACTGGAACCGAAGGCGTTGTTATTACATCGTCAAGAGACTCTTGAATCGAACATACTCTCCTTCGAACACTCATTAATATATAAATTATTCATTTAGAATAACCCTAATTATTGGTATATTAATATTAAGTTTATTATTTTGTTGAATTGAATTGTTTTTATTTATACAATATCTATTATATTTTTTCCTTCATTATAACTTATTCTCCAGTTGATTTTTTAATTAGTTTTCAATTTAAAAATTTAAAAGTTATAATAACAAAGAAACATAAGAAATGAATTAGATTGGAATTGATTAAAAATGGTTGTCAGAGATGAAGAGAATTTGTTACAAAGGAAGTGAAAAATAATACAAAAAGTAGTTTTATTATAATTAATTAAAAATTGTTGTTTGAAAAAAGATACCAAAAGGGATGGTAAGAGTGTTATTTTAATAAAAAAAAGAAGGAAATGATGTAGGGATTTCGAGCACATGAATTGCCATAAGACGCTTCTTTGTGGTCGCATATCCCCAACATGAAATCAATAAAACTCTCAGTCACATAATGTCTCCTGTCACTTTTAGTGTCCACCACGATTCGAGTCTCTTGGGCGAGAGTCTCGGTTTCCAAATCCACCTCTTCCGCCTCTGCCTCCAAATCCGCTGCTTCTGTCACTGCCATTGCGATCACCAAATCCGCCTCTGCCACCACGACCGCCTCTATTCCCAAATCCGCTTCCTCCGCGTGATGAGAATCCGCCTCTTCCTCCTCCTCTGCCGCCACGTGGCGCACCGCCTCTTCGTGGTGGTGGTGGGTTTTTCAATCTCTCTGTTGTGAACAATTTGTCGTCGTACAGGAAGATTGGGTCATCTTGTTTGAATCCATCAGCCTTGACGCCTTCAGCTGGGACAACTGAAAAGTAGTAATCATCAAGTGGCCCAAACACTTCACCAACCTTTCCAAGCTCTTTCTTCGATTCATTGAAAACAATAGCATTGAATGCAGGGTATTTCTCAAGCGATGTTGCTTTGAAAATCAGAATGTTTTCTGCTGAGTGCAAATACTTCCCAAATGGAATAAAAGCACCTTGTGGTGCTTGATCTCTGTTATGGAAATCGCTTCTTCCACCACGTCCACCTCTATTTCCGCCTCTTCCACCTCTGAACGACATCAAATGCTTTTTCTCAACCCTTATCAAAACCTTATTCATTTCCTATTCCTATTCTTTTACTATATTCTTTTATTCGAGTATCTATATATCCTATTACTATATATCTCATTTCTTTATCTATACATCATTAGTACTTCTTATCCTTTATTCAAACTAATTAATATTAGTATATAACTATAACTTTAATTTAATTGTTAATTTAATTAAAAAAATCTAAAAATTGGATTTTATTATTAAAGAATAGATTTTAAAATAATAAAAAGCAAAATAGACCAAATTATGCTTGGAGGTAAAGCTTGAGCCAGTCTTGGACTTGGGCGTGCCAGTCGATTGAGTTGTATGGTCTGAGTACCCAATGATTTTCCTCTGGGTAGACAACCAACTTCGAAGGGATATTCTTTCTCTGTAAAGTAGTAAATTGTTGGTATCCAGCAACAACGTCGATTCTATAATCCGACCCTCCATGAATAGTCAATTGTGGTGTCTTATAATTAGCAACAAAGTTCAGTGGATTCCACTGAGTGTAGTATTGTTTATTTTCATAGTACGGTGCGCCAAATTCGACTTCCAAAAAGTACATTTCGTCCATGTAATAATAACTTCCTTCACTGTCCATAATACCGTCATGGCAAATGATGCATTTGAATCGGTCGTTCTGGCTGTTTATCCAATTCATCATATATCCACCATACGAAGCACCCATAGCACATGCATTATCAATATCTGCACTTGGTTCAAGGGTTGGTAAAGCGTCCATACCTTTCATTAAATCTTCATACGGCATACCACCCCATTGAGTTCGAATAGCCTTCAAGAACGCGTCGCCATAACTTCCCGACCCATGGAAATTTGGTGCAAAGACGATATATCCAAACCCTGCAATGACTTGTGGATTCCATCTATAGTGGAAGTCGTTGGTCCATGGTGACTCCGGTCCACCATGGGTATAGAGGATGACAGGGTACTTCTTTGTCGCATCGAAGTCTGGTGGGTACGTTAAGAACGCGTAGATGTCGTCGTTATTAGCCCCAGTGTATTTTACAGTAGTGTATTGCCCAAATTTGATATCACCCAACAAGTCATCATTCGAGTGTGTGATTTGTAATTTCGAGTCAAAGGCAGTCACATCAATCTTAAAAAGTTCTTGTGGAAGTGTGAAACTGTTATATTCGTAGATCATCGTGTTTCCCGACAACACAAATCCGCCGGCGGTTCCGTCTTGTGTCAACACAATGACGTCATCGATGGTCAAACTGGCTTTGCTCAAGTCGATTTTGACTAAGTTGACATTCCCCTTAATTGAAGTTGAGATGTACATGGTAGTGCCAACCAACTGCATTGGAGCAGTGAATGATAAATCAATCGCGTCAGTCAACGCAACATTTCCATGGTCGGGATCGTAAGAGTAAATAACAGCTCTATCGCTCTCGTCCTTTGGAGCAGTCATAGCAAGATAATACACCGTCATTCCATCATCAGAGAATATTGGTTGGTTATCAAATCCGATGTTTTGCGTGATAACAGTCCACTCAGTCGGTGCGTCGAACTGTGCCAAGTAAATTTGGTTGTTCAGAGATGAAGCTGGATTTTCGAGTAGAATAGAGAAGGTGATCTTTTGTCCATCCTTTGAAATGTCGTATTCCTCATTTCCGCCAAATGGTCGAGCCGGACAGTCAAACTCGACTGTGTTCATGATGTCAGTGAACGTGAATTTGTTATCTTCGCCTTGTGTGAAAGTGAACAAATGTTGGAACTGCCCATCCCAATAAGTGTCCCACCGTCTGATCATCAATTTGTCGTACACTCGGTAGTTTTGTTTCTCTAACTCTTCAAATTTGGCAGCAGACTCTTCAAGTGTCATTGATGGGAAAACAGTCATCGAAGCAAGTCCTCTTAATTTACCATCGACTTCAATCATTTTAAACGTGTCAACTGAAATAGGAGTGTCAGTCGTTAAGTCGGTGATGCTGTTATCGTCTTCCAATTTGGCAATATAACCATTGTGAAGGAAATACACTCCGCTGTCTAAGCACACAAAGTTTGAGTACGAGTCCTCGGCATAATCTCTCACTACAACTTCTTTGTTTGTGTCAAGATTCATCTTGAAGAGAGCTCTCTTTGTTAAATTGTCGACATCAGACCATTGGCTTCGGGTGTAATAAACATCAGCGTTCTTTTGGCATCCAAGAGACAACCGGCGAAGTCTAACAAGGGTGTCTGCGTCCAGTGGTTTTGAAAGGACAGCTAGGAAAAGGAGGAAGAACTGGAACATTTGATTTTGTAGTTCTCAAGCTTTTTGAAAATTTGGAGAACAAAGAAACTTTTTTATTACAGTTGTTCTTATTTATTCCTGCTCTTTCTGCTTATTTACACTTATCTTCTTTTAATTCTTTTTCTTATTTTTTAAATGTATACTATTAGTTTGTATTATTATTAATTATACTATTTTCAAATTAAAAAAACTATCTTATAATATAATAGTTTTCTTTATTATAATTTTTGGTTATGGTTGATAAAATAATAATAGTAAAAATAATGAGAATTGAATATAAATAATATTATAAAATTAGTTGTAACAAAACAAAAAGAATTTTATAAACTTATTCATAAGAAATAGTTTATTTAACAAGTTAATATAAAAGGAACAAATTAACTGTTAATAGTAAATAAATTAACGTACAAACTATATTTTTTGTCAGTAGTTTAATGCATCAAATATTAGTCCAATTAAAAGCATAAAGTTGAATAATAGAGTTTATTGTGAAAATAATACAATCAAAACCCCCCAAAATAGAGGCTTAATACCTGTCAATTACAAATTAAAAAAGAAGTTGTACAAAGCAAACTGAATAATATTATGAGTGATGATCTTTTGAAGAAACAGAGATCAATACAACCAAATTCACATCCTCCAAATTCGACACATAAAGATATACGTAATGAAACAATTTCTTCTCCACAAAAACAGACTCGGCCATCACACACACCTTCACCAAGTTGTGTCACCCCATCTTCATTAATGCTCCAACAAAAAATCGACGAAGCTAAGGGAAAAGTTATAACTGTAGACGAACCATCTGTGCTCAACGACGAAACTTTTAACGACGCTCATTACACCGCAGACGACGATTATGTCAAAGAAGAAAAACCAAGAAAGGTGCTCAACCCGGCAAAGAAGACGAAAAAAACAAAACAATCGAAAAAGGCAACAAAGTCCGACAAAGTTGATCTTTCACCTCAACAACAGCAACCACAACTCGACGCCAAAATCGAAATTTCAGTAACAGAGAATGTGAATTCATCAAGCGAAAAAGATATATTAAAAGACGAACAATTCAATGACGCACATTATGCTCCCGATGACGACAAAATTGTGCCTGAAATCAAAACTAAGCGGAAAGCACTGAACCCACCAAAGAAGAAAAAGGTGGTTGAAAAGGTCGGAAAGGATGAAAAGAAGAGTTCTGTCATACCAACAGATTTTACAAAAACAGAAAAGAATGTTGTCAATTCAACAATCAAAGAACCAATAGATAAATGTTCAGAAGAACATAAAACAACTCGAAAACCACTCAATTTGAAGTTCGCGACAAAGAAGAAGTCCGCGGAGTCTTCTCTTTCTGTTGAACCAATTAATGAAAGTGTTCCAAAACACTCAGAAGAGACAAAAGTGGTATTACCCACACCGGAAAAGATCTCTATGGACGATAAAAACATATTAATCGACGAAAATTTCAATAACGCACACCAACCAACTACAGATGACACTTATGGAAAAGGCACGGAAAAGACAACACGAAAAACGTTGAATCCAAAGAAAGCCTCAAGACGCCTTAGCAACAAAAACATCGACGACAATACAAAAATGACAGCTTCGGAGTCGGGGAGAAGAAAGTCGATCAAAAGAGTGGACACCGGCAAAGATAAACCCGTCAGTAAATTGCGCATGTACAAGGACAACGGCTCGAAGACGGAAAATGTCACAAGCGACTCTTCAGACACCGGCGAAAACTCGCCATTAGCAAGGCGAACCGTTTCGCCAAGAGGAATGAATGGGTCGTCACATATGTCTACCGTGTCGATGGCTAATCTTCCCCATGACACTCATCAAATCTTCGCGTCGAGTGCCGAAACTCCATTTTTGGACGATGGCGAGAAAAGCCCCAAAAATCGGTCCCGGTCTCCGTCAACACATGAAGGTGAAGACCCGATGGTAACCAAAGTTTTAATTATACAAGAAGAAGACAGAAAGTTGGTTTTTAACATTGCGGACACGATCGGACGAGGTGCGTTTGGAGAAGTGTTAAAAGGCATGAATGCGGACTCTGGGGAGTTTGTAGCAATCAAACAGATGAAAGTGAACAAGAAAAGTGTGTTAAAAGAGGTTGCTGAAGAAATCAAGTTACTTCGATTTCTCGAGAATGATTATATTGTGAGATACATTGCATCTACACAGAGCCATGGATGCTTATATATTGTGATGGAATTTATGGAGTCTGGTTCATTGTTAAACATTGTGAAACAATTCAAACAACTGAATGAAGTGTTGTCTGCCAAATATATATACCAAGTGTTGATAGGGTTAGAGTATATTCATGGACAAGGAATAGTCCATCGTGATATTAAAGCAGCAAATATATTGGTAGCAAAAGACGGGAGAGTAAAAATAGCCGATTTTGGTGTGTCGATTCAAACAAGCGATTTATCAAATGGGAACAGCGAAGACCCGATTGGAACACCAAATTGGATGAGTCCTGAAGTGATTCAAATGCAAGGAACTACTATTAAAGCAGACATTTGGGCCCTTGGGTGTACCGTTATCGAACTTATAACAGGGAATGCACCATATTCTGACTTGAATCCAACTGCCGCGTTATATAGAATTGTATCTGACGAACACCCACCATTTCCTCCATCTGTTTCACCTTATTTACGCCAATTTTTGTTGGCATGTTTTGACAGAGATATAAACCTTCGGAAGACTGCAAAGGAACTCAAGTCGTTCAAATGGATAACACAGAACTGTAACGAGAAGAAGGCAGTTACTACAAAGAAGAAGGTTGTCAAAAAGAAAGTCGAAATTGTACCACAAAAGAAAGACGACGAAGACTGGGGAAACGATTTTGCAACCGAAGGAGAAGACGACATTCTGAAAAACATCCCGCTCGTTGGTTCACAAAGAAAATTGAAACCCGTCTCATTTGATAGCGACTTCACATTCTCACCAGCACACTCAAAAAAGGCAACACCAAACGATAATTGGGATGACGCATTTATTTCGACGCCGGTCACTAAATCAGAGAAAATCGACAACAAAGACAAAGTCGACATTTTCGAGAAACTCGAGAAAAGCCAACAAATTGAAAAAGTCGAAAAATCAGGAAATGAAAAATTGAAAGTGTCAATTTCTGAGTCTCCACAAAAAGTCACAAAACTTTCGCTAGCACCAATTAAAGTTGTCGAAGAGTCGGATTGGGACGGCGACTTTGCTATGGACTCTCCATCACAACCAAAAGTGACACTAAACACGCCAACTAAAGAAACGCACCACGCAGATAAAGCAGAAAAGAAGTTTAGTCAAAGTTTGAACACAAGTAAAGGCGATGATGACTGGGGAGATCTACTAGACTTCCCTGCCGACGATGGGAAACAAACACCAATCTTCCTTCGACCTGCAAATTCACCAGAAAAGAAGCCAATCGCATTTTCACCACTTCAAAATTGCGTTGAAGACTACGACTCGGACTTTGCGGAGGCTGACGACAAACCAACCAATTCAGTGAGCGCAATGGAAAGTATTGAAGCAATGGAATGCTTTGAACTTGAGACGACGAATCAAGTCAGTCAAATGAAGTCGAAATACAGAGAGCTGATATTGGAGTCGATTGAGGTATTGAATTCTGGAGCAAAAGATGTAGTAAATAAGATGAAAAGGATGATGAATGAGATCAATACGGTGTGTCAGGACGATCAATTTTCTGATATTGACACGACGATTTCGGAGTGTGGTGTGTTCCCAATTTTGAGTGTACTTGAGCAAGAAGAGTTTGATGCAAGTCCGGAGTTACGGTTAGAAGCCATTAAAGTGATTAATGTGATCATGGACAAATGTGTATGTCCCACTGACAAAAACATCGAAGGTTGTAGTCCACAAGACAATTGTTCCAAAGCACGTGAACTCATTTTGATGACTGGTGGTGCTACAGTAGTGAATTACTGCATTTCAATGGCCAAACATGATTTACATTTAGTTGAAATAGTGAAGTTCTTGAAGAATGTCTTTGGGGATGTTGGCAACAAGTTTTTGATACCCAATTTGTTCATTAATTGTGGGGGTCTAAGTATCATTTCACAAATATTAAGTCCGAAAATAGAAGTGAAAGATACCCTTATAGACGAAGTTTTGAAGACCGTCTACTCTTTTGTAGAAAAGCAGGCAAATGACGTCAGCAGTAAGAAAAGTATGTGTCCAAAGAATATTTTGATTCTCATGTTTTTACAAGATAAAGTCATGGACGCGATCATTCAATATGCGTGCAGAATGTTTCTGAACAAGAATTACGAAGGCTCGTTGGATGGATTTCGTATTGTCAACCAACTCATTTCTTCAAATTTGATTTCGGACTTGCAGATCAAAGCAGAAATGTGTCAGCGAGTGATCACAAACAACGTGTTTGGGCTACTCAAAAAGTTGGACTCTTCGAAAGATGCAAACTTTGTGCAAGAAGAAATTCTGTTCAACATCTGCAAATTGTGCAAAAACTTGCTCACTAAAATCCGCCCAGAAAACTTCGAGAGTCTATTGAATGCAAAGATAGTGCCATTCTTAGTGAAATTGATGTCAAAGTGTGATAGTTTAGATAACCCAATTGAGAGAGATAAACCACATTTGACTGACATGATGAAGACGGGGTTGATCAACAACATGTTCCAGTGTATTTGGCTTTGTTTGTCTTTCAGTGGCAAAAATTTGGCACAGAGTGTATTCAAGGATATGATGCTGTTCACGTCTACATTTACACTGTTGCGCAGTTATTGTGAAGTGTCGTTGAAAGCGTCAAAAAGTGTTGAAAATGATACTGTGAAGATCATTATTATTATGGCAACTATGCTCAACTCACACTATAAAACATGTGACTTCATCACTGGGGAGGCCTCATTGTTCTTGATCAAGTACTTTGCAGATGGAAAACATCAATTTATGGAAAACACATTCAACGCGTGCATCGCTATGTATCTCTCCAACCCTAAAAAGGTGATGAAGACATTCACAAGCGAGGACTTCATGAAGAACTTAATGAACGCACTGAAGAACGCAAATTATGATGATCAGGTGTGTGTGAACGAGTTACTCAAATTCAAGACGTTGACGGAATACACCGAAGTTGCTCAAAACTTTGCACAAAGCTTTTTGTTACTCGACTTAGTCAAACTCCTTCGCGATGTGACTACCAACAACCGCGAAGTGAAAATCAACTTGTTGAAAATCGTAAAGTCACTGTTGCAAGCGCACCCCGAGAAGAAAAGGTTGGTTGGCAACGTCGAGCTGTTAGCTGCAATGAAGCAAGTGTATGAAAACGGAGTGAAGGAAAATATGGTGACTGTTCGTGAAGGATCCGAAGAGTGTATTAAAATGTTAACAACAGTCCAATTGGAGAGTAAGCCCGTCACAAGCATCCGTTCCAAATTTTTTGAAAAGAAGACAAGCTCCGCACACAAGCGGTCTGCTTCTTCATATACCAACAAAGACATTAAAAGCTTTGAAAATGATACAAAGCCAATACCATTGAGTCAATTTGTCAATACCCCACAATCAAAGAGTGATTCTATAAGAGTGGAAGCACCAAATTCACCGCGGACGCCCGGAAGAAGTATTCCAATTAAAAGTAAAGGCGGGAGAAGCTCGTTGTCTAAAGGGGAAACGATAGACAATGACAAGAAAGATAAGAAGGATGGGAGCTCGAGTCCTCAAAGTGAAACACCGAAGGAAAAGAAGAGAGGGATGTTTTCTTTCATGAAGAAGTAAACAGATTGGAATGCTAATATAACTGTTTTATGTTCCTTTGGTTATGGAGTTCGGTGTTTTCAAACGACTTGTTGTGCTCACCGAATAACAAAATGAATGCAAAAAGTGGATGGAACTCTTCTGTTCTTATTTGTTGAGTTTGGTTTAGATTCATTGGACATAACCACAGTTTAATAGTAAAATAAACTAAAAAGTGTAGTATTTTGCATCACCGAATAAAAATAAAAAACAAGATATCAAGACTTTTCAATGGAAATAGATCAACGACTTTGAATGATTATGGAATAATAGAAACTGAAAACACAAAAAAACGGGGATGATCATGAATCCCGTAATCCTTACACTCTTTCTCTTTTCTTTGGCTCTCCAAGACGCAAGAGAGAAAGACACAGACTCTGACCCACCTCTTGAATGTTTGTGTAACAATGGATACCACTGTGACGAAAATGGGATATGTGTAATGGATTGTTTATTTCCTTCGTGTGTTGGGGGCTGCATATCTCCTAATGAATGTGGAGTGTGTGATGGAGAGGGAATTGAAAGTGATTGTAATAAATGCAAGAGTGGGTACTCGTGGGGTGGATATGGGATATGTGTACCAACACCAAAGAAAACATCGTGTGTTGGTGGCGTCAAAGAAGGAAAAGAAATTGTTTTTCAGCGAAAAGAAAACGGTACAAATGTGGTAAAGGAAATCATCACAATAGAAAACATTGTATATAGTGAAAATATATGCTCTAAAGTCGTGGATCCAAGAGATCCAGGAGCGTATGGAGGTTGGGTTCAATTAAGTAGTGATATATCGGGATATGTAAGTGTAAGTACGAGAGGATACAACGAAGATACAATTGAACATAAAGACTTTTTGAAACAAGTTGAGAGTGACGATTTGTTCTTTGCAACACAGAAAAGTTGTCAAGAAGAAGTGAGTGAATCCTGTTTCTTATTTAGTGCTGGGACAAGCAAATATATTCATTCTCCACATCTTGTTTTTTACTTAACACAAACACCTCTATACTTATTTGTCCACCACGCCTTTGGTGAATCGTTTAACTCGAGTTTTCCATTGTATGTTGAACAAACGGAACATCCATGTCTTTCATTTTCACAACTCATAACACTTCCAGAAGATTTAAATGTTGTAAAACATGAAATAGATTTTAACAACTTCGTGTTTAGTTCGTCGTCGTGCATCTCCAATCCAATCAACACAAAGTGGTTCAGAGTTGTTCCTTCGTTTCACACAATATTGTTAAGTCTTTGCGAATCAAGTTTCACTGGAGATTTATCAATTCAAGTGATTCGCTCAAATTTCAACTCTTCAACAGTTAAGTCGTGCGATTACGAAAACAGCAAATGTGTTTCATACGTTTCTGGTAATTGTGGTACCAAGTTCAAATATTCAAAAATGATTTTACCGGCATCAGAAAGTGACATCACATATTACGTTGGCATTGTATCACATTCAACTGTTTCAGTTGGACAAATTGTGTTATCCACAAGTTTGACATGTGTTTCGAATTGCAACAATCATGGTATTTGCAGTTCATATATGGGAAGTTGTGTGTGCGAAGACAAATACGTTTTACGCCAAGGCACGTGCACGATGTGTGGCAACGGTCAAATTGATCCGTTTGAAGAGTGCGACAACTCGGTTTTTCCAGACCCCAACTGTGGAGAATACACATGTCTCTGTAACTCTGGACGCGTTCCCAAAAACTTCACGAGTGGCATTTACTGTGTTATTCCCACTTGTGGTAATGGACAAATCGACGAAGGTGAAGAGGTTTGTTAGTTTTAATTAACAGTCGTCATTGATTCTAAATGAACTGACAATAAGTGTGATGGAGGGGACAACTGTTTTGCGTGTCGTTGTGTGAACAACACGCACAATTATGCGAACCCGCAGAAGGGGTGTTTGACAAATAGTTGTGGGAACAACATATTAGACGATGGAGAGGAAGTTTGTTTTAGCAATGATAAGGTTTAAAAATATTGATAATACTCAAATCAAGTGTGATGGTGGAACTGGTTGTTACGAGTGTCAGTGTCAAACTGGATACATTTTCCACAACAACACGTCATGTCGAGAGTCGAGTTTTGTAGCCAATTTGGTCATCTATTTTGTTGTTTCAATTGTGATTTATTATATTTTGTATGGAACAATATTGTTGTTTATACTGATTGGTGACAGACAATTGAAGAAAGCAATCCGAAAAGATTTGAAAGAGTGTGAAATACTGCAAAACATCACTGGATGTGGGTCAATTCCTTTTGTCAAAACAAATGCAGCGAGGGTGGCGATAGACAGGTGCCCATTCTTTCACTTTTCTGATAGTGTGTTGGATTATTTGGACCAAGGAAAAATCGACTTGAATAAGAAGTACCACTTTTGTTTTACTCTCAGAAACACAACGAGAACTGTAATGCTTTACACGTTCCACAGCAGAGACAATTCAAAGTACCAAATAACTTTTGAGCCGTTTGTTGGCATTTTGCGTTCAAACGAAGTCGTGACTGTTAAAGCTTCGTTGGTGATGTTTTGCACTTCGAATTTGAACGAAAAAGTGCACGTCACTTTCAAGTATGGAAAGATACACACAGCCGTTGTCGAAATCAGTAGAATTTTTGATATTCAAAAGAACGAAAAATGCGATAATGAAAATGAGGTATTCAGTGCGTCGAGTGAAGAAAATAACAGAAACAGTTTTTCCGCACTTGTCCCCAACAAAGACAAGCCTCCCAATCCCAAAGAAGAGATGTACGTTGTCATGAAACTCCGTGCCGAGAGTAAGTTGTCGACAAAACTTGATTTCGACGAAATTGAAATTAAACAACCCCCTGTGGGGAAAGGGAGTTTTGGGTTAGTTTATCGTGGGTATTGGCGTGGGTTAGAGGTTGCTGTCAAAATGCTCAAAAGCGATATGTTTGACACGGAAGCTTTACTTCCGAGTTTTCAAGAAGAGTGCAATTTGATGGAACGCATGCGTTGTCCCTACATATTAGGTTTTATAGGAAGTGTGACCATGCCGGACCAACTTTGTGTTATCACTGAATTTTGTCCATTGTTCTCTCTGCGAAAGTATATGAAAACAAATTACATGACAAAAATCTTTAAGGTGAAAGTGTGTTTGGACATATCGAAAGGGATGGAATACCTTCATTTAAATAATATAGTCCATCGCGACCTTAAAAGTGACAATGTCTTAATGGTCTCCAATAATCCAAATGAAGCAGTTACTGTCAAGATATCCGATTTTGGTACCTCTACACTATTTGTGGACACAAAGAGCGCAAAGAAGATTGTCGACGTTGGCACCCCAATGTATATGGCACCGGAGGTGCACGACAAAAGTCTCGGAAATGCCAGTTTCAAATGCGACGTGTTTTCCTTTGCGATTTGTCTGTTGGAGATATGGCTGACAAAGTCTCCATACGACCCAGAGGTGTTTGTAACACAAACAAGTATTCAAGACTTTGTGATGAGCGGGAAACGACCACTAATACCCAAAGATTGCGTCTATAGAAGACTGATAAGAAAGTGTTGGGCTCACAAACCCAAGAACCGCCCGGCATTTCCGGAGATAACAGCAGAATTGGAAAGTACATGCCAGAAGGTAATTGCTTCAAATATGAGAAAACGTCAAAACACAATCACCGTATTACAGCCGTTCAAAGAGAACTCACAAAAAGCAAATGATCTTGCTATTTTACAAACACCAAGAGTCTTCACATTCAATCCAAACTCCCAACAAACAGAAGGAGATGGGCTTGTTATTACAAACCTGACATCAAATCATCCTCCTAAAGAAAGTGTTCCACATTGTAGAGAAGAAAATTTGAAGTCTTCACCGTCTACCCCAAGAACACCAAATCAAGAATACTCTGTTGTTGAAATGAATTCACCACAATTCACTCCAAGATCAGCTAAAGACACTCCAGTCGATGCTTCCACGTCATACACACCAAGAAGAATGGATCGGAAAAACGATGAAGAGAACACATTGTCAAAAGACGAGAACTCGTATTCTGATGTTGATGACTACTTAGTAAAAGAAGAAAAAGACGTGAAACCAAGTGAAAACCAAGTTCCTCCAATCCAACCAAAAACACCCCGATACAGCGTACGCAAAATTGAAAGAGAGAAATTATCAATGGACCTTTCAAATATTAAATGTAGTGACAGTTCTGAATATATTGGTAAAGTTGTGTTGCAAAACAAAGGTGTAAGCGAGCGCGAGAAACACAAACCAGAGATCAAAATTGTCATCACACAAAAGACAAGACAAGTTAATGCCCCACAAATCATCGAGACATACAAGCGAAATATCCACGACGATATAGATAACGCATCGAAATAATGTTAATAGAATATTATTATGTTTATTGAGGTCTTCTTACTCTCCGATTGACATAAGACAAATTGAATTAATAAGTTACTTTGAACACTCAATTTGGCATTTTTACAAACGAGTCATCAGAGTAGTTCAATGAGTTTTCTTGTTTACTTTTGAGCGAACCGCCGTGTGGCATCGAGAAGTTGAGACCGGCAGCTTCTCTGTGGAGTGGTGGTTTGTTGTTATTAGGCGTCGCTTCTGGTCTCATTAAATAACAATTTTTATTCGGCGTTTTTTGGTTCATAGCGATTGGTGTTGTGTTGAAGTAATTACTTTGTGAAAATTGTGTATATGGTTGTGTGTAAAGTGGAGGGGGTGGTTGTTGGAAATCAAGTATCTTTGGTTGGTATCTTTGAGAGTCGCTTGTTGTTGGATAGTAGTTTGGAACAACACGTTGATTTATTCCGGGTTCTTGTAAACAATTCATGCCAACTGATTGTCGAGTTATGTCATTGTGTTGTGTATCTCCAAATGTGTTTTTGTTTGGGGATTGAATGTAATTGGAAGCACTTGGTGCTTGAAAGTGTTCGATGAATGATGTGTTGTAGTCTGAAGGTATATATGTCTTTCGTCGTGGGGGGTCTTGTTTGTACGAAAAGGACGTAATGATTGGTTGGTCGTATCTGTACATTTCCTCTTGTTTCTTTATATGTTTCACAAGATATATAATGATTAAAGTGGTGATTGCAATGATCGCAATGAGTAAAAAATCCATTAACTTGATTTTTCAAGTTTCCAAACTATTATTTAGATATTTTGAATTACATCATTATTTTTGAAAAACACTTATTAAAAAACATTTTCTATTTCTGAAAATGTTTTTAAATAAATTCTGAAAATTAATTCATTAAACTACAATTTACCATTTATTTTATTATTAATTAATAGTTTGTATTTTGAGAAATGGTATCTTAGAATGAAAATCAAAAATGTATACAATCAATGAAAGAAAGCAGAAAGCATAGACTCTGGCGTCAACACCTTATTGCCACACAACAAAACTGGAAATGTGTCATGACTCTTCGACCATGAATACACCGCCTTTTCTTCAACAAGAGAAACCCCACCTTCTATCCACACCACCATCTTCTTTGTTTGTTTAATACTACCTTTGACCGTCTGAAACGGAAGTACTAGCTCTTCTGTTCCTTTTATGTAATTGAATACATTATCGAGGATCTTCACAATACCAGGAACATATGCACTGTTGTACAATCCATAGAAATTATATAACCTTTTTTTGTCAAAAAGCCCATTACACCTCAAATTTTTGGGAAAAACAGCGTCTACCATTTTACTATATTTTAGATTCTGTGTGTCGTCTCTAATAGCCTCCATGACTTCCATTATTTCGTTCTTTTTCCCTAATGGAGTTGTGAAATGCATTTTAAAATAACTGGCAAATTCCTCTGCGTTGTGGTACTTCTCAGTCATCTTCTTCATGACATTATTTGTGACTTCGAGAAGACAAGTGATTTCTTCGATCTTTTTATCGACCTTTTTCTTCTGGTAACTAAGTTCGTTTAAAACAATTGTGGAACCTCCTTTGACAACATTTTCAGTCATTTTTCTTTTTATTTCATTGGAGAGTGTTGTATGTTCATCGGCGACCTTCCTCAAAAAGTCGTTTGCGGTGGATTGGTCCATTTCATACACCTCTTTTGTATAATTAGCAAAGATGACAACACCATTGCACCACACATGGGTATCGTTCAGAATGCCATACTCCACTGCTTGCCCATAAACACCGATGTTTGGCAGAAATGGCGTGTATGGGTCAAATCCACGATCCAATATAAGAAGAAGTGTCTCGTCGCTTTCTTCTTGTGTATTTCCACATATTTGAATCGCAATGTTCTTTGCTTTTTCACTGAATTTTTGATACACGATCGTCGGACGCGCGTTTTGATACTTCAAATAACTAATAATTCCCTTCGAAGACGGAAATTGTGTTGTGAATAAATTTGGTGTTTCAGGTTTCCAAGCAAGGGGAATTACTTTGAGAGAATCAACCACTTCAAAAATGTCAGCCGTCCCGATCATTTCGATAATGTGGTCCGAGACTTCTTCGACGAAATCTAACAATTACTCTCTTTATAATAAATTAAAAAGGTTTACAACAAACAAATGTAATAGGAATGGTACGATGGATGTTGCAGATGTGAAATAAGTGTTTCCAGTGTTTTCGATTGAGTGGAAATGATGTAAATGGCATCTGCATATGATCTGTCATTATATCCTTCTTTTTGTAAAGTAGTTGTCATTACATTATAAGTGACTTTCGACTTCTTGTTTACAAACCACATGATCTTCGACTTCTTGTCAATTGTTTGGATTATTAAAATGTCGAGATACAAACTGTCACATCATCAACAACTAGAAATTTCATCAACGTTTTGTCTTTTGTCTCAAACAAAGAACAGACAAACTCTGACAACTTTTCAATGTCCATTTGGTTTTCTTAGTTCTTTGTGTTTCACTCAAATAAGTTTGTTAAAATCATTCCACTGTAAACAATATAAATAAACATTTACAATTAATATCCTCTTCATAACTCGATGGGATCTTCTTTGTTTTCTTCAACTGATTTCTCGGTGTCATTTTTCTTGACATTTTCAGAAAGCATGACACTCTTCTCAACTGCCACTAACTCACTAGAATTTTCATTTATTTCTTCCATTTCAATTTCAGTTTCATTTGTCCCATCATCAGATGTTATTCTTTCATTCTTGTAATTGTTCCTATCGAACCTTTTGATAAGAAAAAGAGTCACTACGTAGAGTAGAAGCAATATGATTGCGTGCCCAATTAAACCTGCAATCAAAGGCTTTTCTTCTTCAATTAAGTTGTAACACGCATTTACTTTCAATTGTTTCGCAAGTGAATTGACATTGTCACAACTCAACATGGGGAGCACCTTTTCGCTGATGATATAAACAACATCAGCAAGAATGGTTGAGACATCAACCAACAGTTCGATTGTCGCAGAAGTTGACTTTAAAGGATCAACACAGTTGTTCATACACCATTTGACTGAATAATTTCCTTTCCAATCGCAGACAATATTCGTCTGTGTAAAATCATGTAAATTGGCGACTCCCCAAACACTATTTTCACACCTTACTGTATCAAAGTTGTTATTCGTTTTCTTCAAAAAGTAGAATTTGAAATTTGAAATTGAGATGTTATTGAGTGTCTTAATCACATCACTGATTGTTGCAGTCTCGTACCCTGGGAGTGGCGGACAATTCACAAAACTTTCCATATTTGCTGTTTTATTCACTTTTTTGACACACAATGTGTTGTTCAATACACCAGTACATTTGTTATAATTTTCGCCATCAAATCGCGTTATTTTAGTTGAATTTTGGATACCCTCTATACATATCTGATTATACATCTCCAATGTGTCTTTTACAATAACCTTTTGTACTCGTTGAATTTCATCAAACAGTTTGTCCAGTTCCGAGTTTTGACAATCACTAAAGATGTTGATTAGGTTGTCTAAGAAGTTAAGTTCAGTCTTATTCGTGTTCACCGTCTTGTTGTATTCGTTTATTGAGAATACGCACAAGTCTGAAACTAAAGTCACTGCGGGGTACTCTACTGCAACGTACGACATTGAAATACACGCAAAAATAACAGCAAATGGAAAAATGACAGCCACAAAGAAGTGTAATCGAAAAAACGCGCCAAAGAAGTACAAGAAGAGTGGTACTACTGTTATAATTAAAGTAAAGTCCACTATAATTTCTCTAAACGAAACCCCCCAATCAACAAATTTGTGGATGTGACTCACAAAAGTGTTAACACTATTAATGGTGTTATCAACTTTGCCAACAGCCTCAAGAGTCTCATTTAACACAGCGGGATCAAACGACGTTATATTTTTAAATGGAGTTAAATCGATTCTATTTAATACTGAATAACACTCATGATACACATCTACAACATAATCAAATGAGTCAAAGAATATATGTGAAATGTTGTCAAGTGCAGCCCCAAACCCTTTATTGCCCACAACGCCAACTACCAAAAATGGAATAAGAAGTATTACAATAACAAGTGCCACTATCATGCCATTCAACCACGACCTCTTTTCATATGGCTTGGATGGCTTTGTACTACAACAAACACATTTAATATGACAACACGAATTACAACAACAATACACACACGAAGTGACAAATACCGTTATCACACCAATTACAATGGATATTATAATAAAACTGGATGGTATGACCATACTTTCTATATACGGCTTGTAAAAGCATTCTCGTTTAAGATCTCTCGATATGTCAAACCCATCATTTTCTTCACAAAAATTAAGAAACCCCTTTGCTTTGGATGCAGAAAAGAGCACCGGGTGGACAGAACGTTTTCTTGAAATATCGTCTTTGTTGTTAGAAGCATGTTTTGTTCCATTTTCCAAAGAAAAAACAGGACCACATAAGAGTAATACAATTACAGTTTGTACATTAAACATAAATAAACTCCTTGTTTATTTTTAAATGTAGTTCTTATATTTCAATTATATTATTAATTATAATATATAGATTACTTTAAGAAACCCCTTGTTATTTCCTTGAAAATATAAAACACAATACGTCTTGTTAAACATTCAATAGAACAAAAGCAAACACACATTAATTAAAAACAATTTGATCCGAATACAAAGGTGGGCTTCTTGAAGACTCGCGTGAGTGTGTGGCAGAACTACTCGTTGAGCTGCTTGTCTCACTGGAGCTCCTATTATCATCCTCTTCTTCTCCCCCACTCTGTGATATCTTTCCTCCGTTTTTCAGTGTTAACGCGGGAAGACTCACAATGTCTTCTCCCCACGATTCAATTGCATTGATCACATTCATAAACGTCGGTCTATCCTCTGGTATTTGCGCCCAGCACTGATTCGTCAAATTCCAATAATTCGACGGGCAGGTTGGGGGTTGTTCGAGACGATTACCTTCAATGATGAATTGTGGAACCATCCAAGGCTTCTCAAATCGTTTATCCGTCTCTTCAAACACCTTCTTCTGTGTGTATGTCTCGTACATCATCACACCAAATGAATACACATCACTTGGGAAACCGTACTCTCCGTTCCCTCTCAAACACTCGGGGCTCATGTAATTTGGTGTTCCAATACCAATCGTCAACTTTTTCCCCATCAGCGCAACCTCTGATATACACCGACTTGTACCAAAATCAGTCAGTTTGCTGCACACGTCCATTTTAGGGTTGAGTGAGAAGACCAATACATTCTCACTTTTAACATCTCTATGGATGATGTTGTTTTTGTGTAAATAGGATAACGCCAGTGCAACATCTTCCATGACTTTCACTTTGAATAAGTACGACATCTCTTGGTGAAGATACACTTTGGTGAGTGATCCATACTCTGCAAATTCAGTTACAAGAGCAATCTCACCCTCCGTGTATATCGCTCCAATCAACTCAACAACACTGACATACCGCATCTGCAATAGCATTGACACTTCGTGATTAAACTCCTTTTCAAGTTCATCCGTCAAACTCCGCGACTTCATCTTCTTTATTGCAACAATACGGTCACGATATTTGCCTTTAAAAACTATACCAAATCCACCCTCACCTATCGCTGGTAGTACTGGCTTTAACTCAGTGTAATCCAATTTAACTGAAAGGTCAGTGTCAAGGTATATCGTCAATTTTGCAGTTTCTTTGACTTGTGCGCCCATATCCATTGCAACAATACCAATGTTTTCAATGATAGAAGCAGTGCACAATGGCTTCACATGGAAAACAATCGTTGCTGCTTTCTTTGGACCTAGCACGCCATTGTTTGGTTCAATCTCCAAATCAAAGCGGTGCGATGGGTCGGTATAGAACTCGAAGAAATAAGTTTTGTTAGTCATGTTCGCGATACTCAAAGTCTCTTCGTACACCTTATCAACAATTGCTTTACCCTTTTTGAGACCAAAGAAGAGCTCCCATTTATCAGTCTTCATTGGGAAATTTTTGTTATCAGAGCCAAGTAACAACATCTCCAAATCGGAATTCACTTTGAAGGGCTTCAATTTTTGGTCGACTTCATACACATACCGCCTTCGTTCTCTCCAAATGAGCAACCCGACTCCAACCAAAAATACAATAATGAGTACAACACCTAACACGGTGAGTGGTATGATGAGTTCGTACTTTGGTCGCGAACACGATAACATGTTTTGTTCTAAAGAATACCCTCCTTTACACTTGGAGCAGACATCATAACTACACTTTGCACAATTTGGCAAATCACTACATGGATAACACTCCCCATTCTTGGCATAGAGATCCTTTGTTGGACACGACAAACAATTAATGGAGTTTGTGCTTTCAATGTATTGACACGACCCACATCGCTCCGGACAAACACTACACTTATAAGTTGTGGGTTCGGTAGAGTTGATGTAATACCCTTCATTACATGTCACACATCCATTTATTCCAGCCTCACAAGTCATATTAATCTCACTTTGGGGATGACACAACTTCCACCCAAGTTCTTTCCAATTTAAAGGTCTGTAATAAAGCACTTGGCATGTTGTACATTCAGTGCTTACTTCGCACGATCCACACGACTTATCGCATTTCACACATTCTTGGTCGTCATTCTTGTCAGATCCACCATTCAAAAAATAGCCATCAGTACACAACACACAAAACCCCATTTCCGTGTCAACACAATACGACTGTTTCTCAACACAGTCACGAAGTTGGACCCCATCGACAACCATCTTTTTCAGCACATATCCGTCGACGCATGATGTGCAATTTCTGCTGTTATAAACACACCGATTACAATGCTCGGAACATATCTCACAGGTTGTCCCATCTTTTGGAATGTAATATCCCGTCAAATCGGTACCCATAGACAACACATCAACACACTCCAAGCACCCCTTTAAATCAGAGGAAACACAATTTGAATCTTTTCTTTCACAAATGCCATCATTATTAAAATAATAGCCACTTGCACATGACAAACAATTATTTGGATCTTGTGTGCACGAGAAACACGCTTCTGAACATCTTTGGCACGTCATATTAACATCAAAGTAGTAAGTGTCCTCGCAATCGAGGCACCCGGAGTCCGAGTATCCAACTTTGCAGTGTGCATCAGCAAGGCTTATACAATGTCCTTGGACTTTGACGTATCCAGGGTGACATATGGTACACCCAGATATGATATTGACTTCGTCGTGATAACACACCCAACAATTGGTTTCAAGAACAGAGCAGTCTTGACACCTCCCTCGTTGTCTATAAAACCCGTAGAAACAAACATCACAGTAATCTATCGAGGTTAACGCAGTCTGACATTTTTGTATTTTGTTACAAAACGCTTGTTGTGTGTAATACCCCGGATAGCATTGTTGGCACAAAGACGATGAACAGTATTTGCAATTGGGTTGGCACGGCAAACACACGGATTTTGATGGTTCAAAGTATGTTGCTTCTGGACAAAGTCCGCAATCCATGTTGACTGTTTCATCCATGCAATTAATACATGAAGACCTGTTCGAAGAGACTGTGTATGTGATGTTGTTTATAGTTTCACATGAAAAGCAGGTGGTCGCGTTACACAACAAACAATGATCCGGGCACACCACACATGAACCTTCCGACAAGAAGTATCCAGCTTTACACTCAAGACATACATTCGAGTTATGGGAATCTTTCTCTAAGCAGTTCACCAAGTCGGTGTTTACAAAGCACTTTACAAGAGGCACTGTTGACGTCGAGTTGACAATTTGGAGTTGGCAGTTATCTGGACATTCAACGCATATGTTTTGGTCCTCTTTTTTGCAGGCGCACTCTTCTGATAAAGCCAAATATACAAACAAAATAAGGAAAAGGAGTTGCATTTGAAATGCTTGTGTTGTTTGTTTTTTACAACTTCGAGGGGTTATTTTTTATTAAGATCCCATAAGGTTAAATACTTCTATACAATCGGGCATTTAATTGAAGTTCTATGGTTTTTCTTAATAGTATTTTATAGTATTTTTCAATAAGTTTACTATTTTTTTTGTGTTTTTATTGGGTACTTTATTATTCGAAATAAATCAATTGTCCTTTTTAATTAATTATTTTTTTATAGATTATTTAACTATCAAATCCATGTAGTATTTATTAATTACATTAGTAATTGATTTAATTTTTTATTAATATAAATAGAACAGGTGTTAAACACAATAATGACCTAAACAACATGACTTGTTAAAGACTTAAAAATTAATTGCTTTTCCTTAACTCGTCGAGGATATTTTTGTAATGCTTTTTGACAATAACGCGCTTGGTCTTGAATGATGGAGTCAACATCCCATTTTCCTCGGTGAAGGGGTCCATTTCAATATAAATATTTTTCACCCACTTCATATCCTTTTGCGCCTTGACTCCTCACATATTCCTCAACATTTTTCAAAATAAGACTTTTCCCTTTTGTGTTTGCAATGTCTTTCAAGAGTTGCACATCCATTCCATCAGAAATTCCATTGATTTTTCCTTCTAAAAATGCTTCAAGTTCCTTCTTCTTTGCTACTAATATACCAACAAGGAAGGAATCAGTACTTTCGCCATAAACAAACATTTGTTCGATGAATGGGTGCGAGGCGTACATTCTTTCGAGAGGTTCTGTGGCAACGTACTCTCCTTGTGACAGCTTAAACATATTCTTTCTTCGGTCAATAATACTCATCGTCCCGTCTCCATTGATTCTTCCAATGTCTCCTGTTTTGAACCACCCGTCTTCTGTAAATGCTTCTTTAGTGCTTACATCATCGTGGAAATATCCTTTGAAGATAAACTCACCTTTGATTTCAATCTCTCCTGTAGGTGGGTTGTCACTGACAAAATACCCCAATTCCTCTGCATTAGACAATCGAAAAGTAGCGCCTGGACATGGTCTTCCAGTGCTCATTATTTTTGGATTTAATAAACCTGGGATGGTTCCAATACACCCTCCAAATGTCTCAGTGGAGCCATATCCATTACATATGATGACGTCAAAACACACTCGCATCCAGTCATACACTTCACGAGACAATGGCGCACTCCCATTACATACTAATTGTATCCGACCTCCTAATAACGCTTTAATTGTACCAAATACCCAGTAATCCCAGTCAACCATGTTTGTAGTGTTCGTATCAACTGCCCAATTTTTGAAGTAGTATGCGGTGTTATACATCGTTTGAACCACATACGACTTCTTCTTAATTTCACTATTGAAAACGTCGTATAATTTTTGAAGTACACGAGGGACGACAATCAAAAACGTTGGTGACGCCATTTTCACTTCTTCCGGGAAGTAACGCACATTTCCACTATTCATGTAAACCCACCCACCTGTGCATAAAAATGTCAAATCAATTTGATGTTCGTAGACATGTGATAATGGTAAGAACGAAAGTGTGATTTGTCCTCTTGTCATGAACTGGGCGTGAAACGGAGCTGAAAAACAGAAACAGCACATTGCGTTAGTGATAGTCCAATGGGTGTGAATCGCGCCTTTAGGAACACCAGAAGTGCCACTTGTGAAGAAAATGGAACATGTGTCTGTTTTATTGGGGAGGTTTGGTGGTTCAATTTGGCGTCTTCCTTCTTCGCGTAGTTCATTTAAAGTGAAGTCGACACTCTCGTTTTTGACATCATCAAAACAGACACTTGTGAACGTGCGATGCGATTTTAAGTCTTGAACTCTGTCTAGAACTTCGTCACTACAAAACACGTAAGAGCATTCCGCAGTATCGATAACATGACAAAGTTGTTCAGTTGTTAAAGTCGAGTAAAGTGGGACTAAAATGATTCCTTGACGATGGAATGCAAATTCGGTGAGTATCCACTCGTATCTATTAGTCGAAAAGACAGCAGCTGTTGCGCCTTTTTTAATATTCAACTTACGAACAATTCCACTTGCTATTTCTTCCACTATAGTTAAACATTCTTTTGCTTTCAAGTTGATGAAGTCTCCTTTTGGCACGTGTTTCTCGTCTTTTTTTCTATAAGACAAACAGAACTAAAACGTTAATTTGTGTTAAAGTTATTAAAAATAAATTCATTTAAACATCATTTGTTTTTAATAATTCAAATTAGTAATTACAACGAGTTTTGAAAAATATCTTTGTTATTCAATTTATTATTATAATTATTATAATACAACAGATTTTTCTGTGGCGTTCTCGTTAGACATAAATAATTAACAACATACCTCTTCAGGCCACAAATCGCACCGTCTCTTAAACATTTCAAAAAGAGTCATTTTTGTCATTTCCTCTTTCGAGAAAAAGGAGTTCATGTTCCAGTATTGTAATTGGCAATCCATGTAGACGTGTTTATCGTCCTTGTGGATATATGGAAAAGGTCCCTTTATATCGTCGAAGTCTGGGCGTATTAATGTGTGTGGTATATCTTGTTGGGCAGTCGTGTTTTCTTCGACTTGAATGCTATGAAGCTCGTTCATATTCTTGATTTTAAAGTTTCATTTTAACTTGAATCAGAATTTGGAGGTACAAACACCAAATTGAACTTTTGAAGTTTTTTCAATTGATTCCTTTCTATTTATCAAAATAGTGGGAAGTTTGTATCAATTATTTTTATCCAAAATAGGTGTTAAAAACGCTTTTAAAGCCCAAATAAAACTTTCGTAATTTTATCGGCAACTAATTTATTTTTCTTCTATATTTCAGAAAATTCATAAATCGATATACCAACAATTATATTAAAATAAACAACAGCAGTCGCGTGTTTTCAACAAAGAAAAAGCAAAAAAGTACTCGAAATTTTTAGTAAAACAACTATATAAATACTATTTATTTGCACCTTTCAAAAATTCGTCATTTCAAGCAGAAGTGATGAATTTGCTGTTATGTCTCTCTGCTGTTGTCGTCTTAACTTTTTGACGATAACAAAGGTATACACTTTTTGTAAAATTGTGCACAACACAAAAAATGAACAATGAAAAATGATTAGAACACAAGTAAAGCAGTTAAAAGATGCTTCCACCAAATGGAGAGTATGGGAATTGTGCTGGCATCCCATATTGTGGCGCTGCACCTCCGTAAGGCATAACTGGTGGGACCATCCCAAATGGAGTTTGTTGAGGTGGTGCTTGCACAAAAGGTTGTTGCTGTGCATATGGTTGATACCCAGGCGCATTCACAAAGGTCCCAGGCGTGGCCCCGTATTGTTGGAACCCCTGACCTCCATAAGGTTGAGAATAGTTAGCGTTTGTGTTAGTAGGCATTCCATAAGGTTGGTTGAATGGGTTATTTGATTGTGTTGAGTTAGACATTGGATATTGTGTTGGATATTGAGTATTTCCATAAGAAGTGGTGTTTGATGATGGGTATTGTGTAGGATAGTCATTTTGTGTACATGAAGTTGGATATTGAGTTGGGTATTCCATATTTGTGTTAGTTGTCGATGTTGTCTGACTTGTTGGGTAATTAGACGGGTATTCCTGTTTTGTTGTTTGTCCTCTAAGATTTGTATTTTGGTAATTTGTAGTTTGTGATGGTTCATGATAAGGTTGTGTTGTAGTGTTAATTCTGCTCATGATATTCTTATTTCTCTCAATTTCGATTTTCCTTTCTTCCTCTTCCATCTGAGCACACTCCTCTTCTCTCCTCTTCTTTTCAACACTTGCTCTTTCAGTCATTTCTGCAGCCTCTTTTGTTCGGATGTCCACGTACTTTTTCACTTCTTTCCTGAGCTCTTCCAAGTCTTCTTCAACACTTTCCATCATCACAATTTTCTCAACCGCTTTACTTGCGACATTAATATAACTTTCACCACTACTTTGATATCCTTGGCAGACAGTACCTCGTGTATCCAGCAATGAAGATGTGTGTTCGTTGATTTCGTTATTAAGTCCACTGATTTGTCCGATCAACTCACTTTGTGCGTTCAATGAATTTTGGATTTCCTGTGTGAGTGGAGCGAATTCTTTGATCAAGTCGTCCACGTACTCATTCTTGTCTTTAGCTATTTTCATCCCTTCCAAAAGAGTTTTTTGGTGTCTTCCCTGCAACTCAATGACTGCATTCACCGCCATCTCTCTCATCACTTTCAGTTCATTCCATTTGTCAAACAATTCGGTCATTTTCCCGACCATATCTTTCAGCATATCTCCTCCACTTTTGGGGATGTTTTTAATCAACACATCTTCCCCTTGCAATATCATTTCAACCTCCGTTTTAGTTTTCAATATGGTGCTCTTACCCTCTCCATAAAGCCATTTTCCATCTTCGCATGCGCGCTTTATCCCATTGATTTTCAAAATGATGTCTTTAGTTGCCTCTGCTGAAGTTAATCTCCTCCACAAATCGCCAAATTCGTTCTTTTTCTTCATATCTTCTTCACTCTCTACTCTCAAAGACTCTTCGATATCTTCAATACCATTTTTAACACATTTAATCTTTTCGTTGCATTGATCTAACATCTTGAGAGTGTCTTCCGGCTTGTTCACACTTCTCAATTTCGAAATCACTATTTTTAGGGAGTTTGGAATGCCATTAATCCCTTCCACTTTATTCTCAAGTTCTCTTAAATTGATGCTTTGTATCACTGCATCTCCTTGTGCTGTAAATTGTGGTATCATCGTTTTAGTGTCGCCAACTATCTTCCCCGAATTCGTTTGATATCGAGTCATGGCGCCACGAAGTGCAAAAGGCACAATCGATTTAAAGGGACTCTCTGATACACTGAGTTCATAGGCAATGTCATTCACACATATCCTCGACTTGATTTCTGGCGGTATTTGTGGGATTGGATTCATGTAAATGTCTTCGTTGTCCTTTTCGAGTGTGTAATACTTGTCTTTAACTTGTTTCACCAAGTCGTCTATCGGTAGAGTGGTTTCCTTAATGCAACGGACTGCTTCATTATATTGAGACATTGCCTTTCCATACTCCAATTCTTCTTCACACACCAACCCAGCAGCTACTCTCGCCAAAAACAGGGAATATAAATATACACTTTTCGCACCATTTCTAAGCAACTCAACAGCACCGCCCGCAATTTTCTCTCTCAGAACCACACTCGAATTTGCAGCAACCGCCTTTGCGTAAAAAGATAATTGCGCACACCCACGAGCCAATATCTGGAAAAGTCTGGCATCGTCCGCTTGTTTCTTCAGTCCGGATTTATCTGCCAATTCAATACACGTTGTGAATATGCCGGCCGCAGTTGTGAATTGTGTAATTGATTCACCTACGGTGTTTTGTGAAGTGGCAAGAGAAGAAGCAGCTCGAAATGTGAGGACGCCGGCGTTGTGTAATATATGAACGCGTTCAAATACAATAGAGGAAGAGTGTTGCTCATCCATAACAATTTCAGTGGCGTTGTATGAGAGTGAAGCAAGCAGTCCAGTTTTAGGCCTTATCGTTGGTATCTGCCACTTAAATTCAACATTGGCTGTCCCTTCATTTAACGCGCGCGACAAGTGTGTGAGTAAGCTGTCGTACTCTAAGAGTGATGTAATAGTTGCACTGTTTTGACCTTCACACATCTTGTGGAGCTGAGACATTCTGTCAATGGCTTGGAGTGCGGTGGTATCACCTCGGCTCTGTTTGATTAGCGCCTTAATAGCCTGTATATCAACTTGTGATGCAGTGTATAGGTCTCCTTGGTACAATATCGGAATTGTTGTTACCTTCATTAACTTTGAGGTTTCTGGATTTTAAGTTTTCGACAAGATTGTATTTATTTTTGAGTTAACTTTAATGATTAATTTATAGTTTATTATTGTTCTTATATAATACTTTTTGAAATAAAAAATGTATTATTAAATTTGATTAAATTTATCATTAATTATACTATAAATGGTGAAATGCATATTATATTGGTTTTTTTCTTTTATTGAAATTTTTGGTGATTTGAATTGTTTTGCTTTTATCTTGAAAAATCAAATTTTAGATTTGCGTCAAACCCAATCTTTAAATGACAAACATTTTCAGGAAAACAAAAGAAATTGATCGATATTATTTTTATGATACTTTTATGATATAATAATAGAATTAATAATTTAATTTAAGAAAATAATATTTTTTAAATTGAAACAAACATAAAAAAACCAAATGCCATAATTTACTTTGCTTATGTCAGAAAAACATTGAAATTGCATTTTTGGTAATCTAATAACTTTTTTTATTAATTCAATAAATTACTTCAATTGAGTCATTTTAGTTCGGGAATTATTGTTGTATTTTCATTCCAACTCAAAAGATCCCAAAATTCCATGAGTTGAGATATTTAAACCATCCAAATTCTATTCGACATAGAAAAGAAGTTAGAAAAGCAATGGTGTTTATTCAACAAAGAAGAAACTCTTCTCCAAACCCAAACTTGAAAAAAATAGATGTCAGGTATCAAAACAAAGGCACAAGCACGTCTTTTTCTTCACAGCGATGTTTTAATTCTTCCGGATGTCCTCTGTGGGGTTATAGAATTTGAAGCTGTCCGAGTCTGTGTACTCAAGGCGATTTTCGTCGATTTGACGGGATACACTGTTAATGGGATCGATTCGCATTTCCAAATCCCATTCCCCGCGACGGTCGGGAAACCTTATAAAGCGACAGTCGATAACTCCCAAAATCGCGCCTATGCCAAATTTTGGGGTGTCGAGCAGAAGATTTTTGGCGACAACATGGCCAACGGGAATGTGTTTTACGAGGTAGCTCCTGGAAAGCACTTATTCCCATTTTCGATTCCTATCAAGAATTTCCCAATCTCAGTCGGTGACCCTTCAAATTGCCAGTCACTGAATTACACGGCTTCTGGCAGAGTTCTTATCAATTACCAAGAGCCTGTAAAAACCAACTCGTTGAACTATTACATCATGTTTAATAGGGAAATGAAGTATCAATTGGGTATCCCAAAACAATTTGTCACAGCTCCAAATGCAGAACTTGACATGGACATTTCACTCTCCGCCACTAGCGTGAGAATCGGAGATACAATCCACTTGAAGGCACATTTACTCAATCGATCCAGTTCAACGGCGTCTACACATTTGAGATTAATTGTCGAGTTTCAAGCCAGCGTGCCAGTCACTTTAAAAGATTTCAAATTTGGCGACGTCTCGGGGAAAGGATTTTTCTCGAAGAAAGGACAGAACGAAAAAACATTTGAAGAGGACATTTTAATCTCTGGAGGACTCTTTCCCACTTCCGATCACCCTAGCGCATTGGTCAGATACTCCCTTTTGTTTACTGCAAAGGCTAAAATGCAGTACCAACTTGTCTGCCCCATTATGATCTCGTCTCAACCACCAGAAAACCCACAAATTTTGGTCGACGCATTGAACAAGTATGCAGTTAATTACGCAGATAGAACGAATACATTCAATTCAGTCTTTTCGGGACATTTTAACCCATTCCCTGTGAGTCCTCTGACTAGTCCAATTGAGCAAGTCTCTCTCATCGACCAAACTGCAGAACATTTCAGTGTCGACCACATTCAGAGAACAACATCGTTGAACCCCGGTGTACAGGACGAACAACCACCATTCCCATATCCAAGTTGGAGGAGTGTTGTGTTGCCCCAAGGCTTTGTTATGTTCTATTATATGAACGAGTGGTGTTTTATTAATTTGTCCAACAATCAAGTCTCTTACGTCGACCCACGTCCCCCAGAACAAAGACTCCCGTTATACGCAACTGATAACGACGCGTATGAATTTGTCGTGAAAGTGAACGCGGTCAGAGGAATTCCTTTGATGGAGCAGAAAGAACCAACACTGTCATTCACACTGAACGACTATATCGAAGTCGATACACAGAAGGGCCAGAAACAACTCACATTCAAATTGGAACAAGGGCTTGAGCCTCATATTGTTGGGAGCGATATTGTGTTGTCAGGGTTTACTAAGAATAGGATGAACGCGATTGTGAAAGTGTCACAACAACACACGTTCAGCGAAACAATCTATGGGTATCTCGACCTCGACTTCTTACATATCCCAAGTGGAGTTGAAATCACTGATTGGTTCCAATTGGTTGGAGATGGAGAGGAAGCAATTGGCATTGGAGAGGTTAACGTCACTATCGGCGTGAGAAGTAGAGTGAACCCACAACTTGTCCCCGTCTGTGTCAGTTGTGTGAGTGCAATCAACAAGATGTGGTACCCATCAGGAAAGCTCTTGCAGACTGCAATGAAAAACGAAGAGAAGATGGGAGCAAAAATGAGAAAAGGAAGAGCTTTAATTCCTCAATTTGACTATGAGGTATATACGCCTTTCAATTTGCCGCCAAAGAACACTTATCTGAGACTCATAAATTAACTCAGGTTTTGGTCGATACTTTTCTGATTTAAATTTACAAATCGCAAAGTGAATATTTTTTTCATAATTTAACTCTAAATAAATATACTATAAATAAATGTTTATATTATTCTATTTCAATAAGTCCTTGAATCAATAAATATACTATACATTAAAAATAAAATGAAAGATGACTTTCTAATGAAAAAAATGAAAAAATAGTTTTTTATTTCTTTATTATTGTGCTAAAAAGATTGTAAAAAATGAATTTTAGATATTAAAACGAAAACATTCTTTGTTTTGGCATTTTTGTTTTTGTTCATCAGTTTTTTCCGTTAGTTGTTTTTTTACAAATAAAGATAGAAGTAATAACAATTAAGAATTAATGTCATAATAAATCGGGATATTTTAATGAATTAGATAAACACACTTGTAATATTTTTGGTATGCAATGTGTAACGCATTTTTTGTGTTTGTTGTTTAAAGATAATGCCAAGTGTAAAGTTGAATTGAAATATTATAATGTTTATACGTCTAAATTCAGGAAAAGTACATGTAATTATTGTATTGTGTATTTGAAAAGGCGGAGTTTGTTGTGTTACTATTGAATAAGATTGGACTTTATTAAAAAATAAGTGCAATACCATTGAAATGAACTATAAATAATAAACGTGGTATGAAAATACAATAAATGATGTATAAAACAACTTCTATAAACTCGGGACAAAAATGATCTTATGAACCACAGAGCAAGTTTTGCCGTTATTTAAATGTAATTAGAATCTAATTTCTTTGAAAATTGATTGAACATGTTTTAAAGAGAGCAAAACTTGGTTGGTGATAAGTGCTTGCAAAACGCTACAAAGCAAAAGTTAAAATAAAGTTGATTTACATTTGGTGCTTGTTGTTATTCGGAGCTTTAGTCAAACAACGAATTTGTGACGATGAGGTCGAACGTGAGTTCTTTTTGAGGTACAACACAGACCTTCATCGAGTTTTTCGACATCTCGTGCAGGAAATTTGACACCTTATCTCCAATCGAATTGATATCTTCGGATCCGTAAAGTAATTTCCCATTCCTCCACACTCTTTCAATGATTTCATTCTTACCTTCATTCTTTCCTTTCTTCTTTTTGTAATCAAAAAAGTACCCAATTTCGATACAGAAGTCGAGTAATAAAGTGTTCATTGTGTCTGTCTTTTTGGAAAGGTATCTTCTATATGCCTGTTTATCTTTTAACCCCCCGTTGATTTCCTTTTTGTAGTCCTGTTTACATCTCGAGTGTACAATTTCGTTCAGGGCAATGAACTCATCTTTGATAACCAAAGACTTAATCGAAAAGAGTTGATGTGTCAAACGAGCCTTTTTCTTTGGTCTTTTAAAATAGACTGAACAATCGGAATTCAAGAGGAAAACTAAAAGACCCTGTTGGAGCGCCTTTTCCTCTCTTTTCTGCCGACTTTCTTGTGCGTGTTTTGAGCGTTGGTCCTTAGATCGTGTTACTCTTCGTTTCGTCTCCATTGCTGTTGTGAAATTCTAAGTTCATTTTAAATTGCCAAATGATCTACTACTTCAATATTTGCTTTTCTTTAATAACACCACATCGTTTTTACAATTAACACGGCTTTGCCACGCACACAGCTTTCTGTGGGATTTGGTGTTTTTGTAGTACTCTAAAACTGGTTGAATTGGTTATTTAATTCATTGGAATTAAGTGCTAAAAAACAAGCTTTAGAAGAAGTAAAATGGAAAGCTCTCAGCAAGTTACTCTGACAAACTCGGGCGAATCTTCCACTGCCGATTTTTGCACAAAAAATGCAGAATTTACCGTTGTTGACACTCTGAAAATATAGACCCTTTTTAACTTCCGCCGTTTGGATAATTCATTGGTCAATTTTTTCTTTTATTCGTTTTGAGGAAAACACCATCAATCTTCTCTTTTGTCCGCTTCGTTATATTATTATGGTATTGTTGTGTTTGTCCAACACTTGGAATCGGCAAAAAACAGTAGAAATGCCATCAAATATTTTTTTGAAACTTGTACCGTTTTTGGAAAAAAAGGACAATAATTTTTTACAAGCAAAAATTTTTGAATACCCGAATTGGCCCGTTTAAGTAGTAATATTTGATACAAATTTTTCCTTTGTTTTTGGCAAGGAATATTTCATAAAATTGGATCTATAAAACAACATACCAAAACACTTGGTTTGCTTTATTTAACATGTTATTATAGACGTAATTTGATAAAAAAGCTACTGATTAAAAATAACTTATTTGAAAGGTGCTTTTTTTAGGAACTTTTTAGTTTTTACTTGTCTAAGACACTGTTTATGATATCCCAAAAACCCAATACCTTGCGTCTTCGAAGCAAAAGGATTCACTCTAAAACACCACAATACCCCGACCTATTCCAAATAGGAAAAATTAAAACCCGAATGGAATAAAAAGAAGTCATAAGGGGAAAAATAGATAAAATAACTAAATATTTAGAATTTGTCTTAAAAACAATGAAAAACATTTTGAAAAACAAATAAAACACCACCAATCACTAAAGAAAGAATTACTGATGGAATTCTGGGCAAATAACCGGTTATTTGCGGCATTGGTATTATGGTTGTTGATTAGTTAGCCATTTTATTAATAAATTTATAATACTTATTAAGTAAAAAAGTGGGTTAAAAAAAAGATGATCCAAGTTGCCTTGATTCGTTAGATATTTACTAAAAGATTCATGAAGTCCGCAACAAAGGAAATCGCGAATTGGATTTCAAAATTCATTTCACATATTTTGAAAAGCAGCGCCAGACCAATCAAATCAACGGGTCGGCACTTCGGTCGATTGTAAACGAGAATAACGAGAAATGCACCAAATTGCATCACGAAAAGCGGTTTTGTAATCGTAAGAGCAACTTCAACCCCCATACTACTCAGTCGATTAACACAAAGCACACAATTTATAGCAACAAAACATATAACCAGTCAAATAAACATCTTTTTGACATGTTTATTAAATATAAATTTAAACGTATATTCTTTCATACTACAGAATCGCTTTTAATATACACTTATATATTATTATATATATATTCTGGTTCGCTTGTAATAGAATTAAAAATGTCTCTTTTAAGTGTTAATTGATTACAAATTACTAAGACACATTCCAATAAATAGTTTTTTATAACTGTCTTCATCTCAAGATTTTATTCAATTATGATATGTTATTATTTTTATTAGATCAACAATAGCTGTTATATTTTTGATTGGTTTTTATTAACACGTTCAAAACAGAAACGTAATAATAATAAGTTTTTATTTTTTTCTTTTACCTAAACCCTTTTTTTGCCTTCATACACAAAACAAATTTTTGAAAATTTTTATTTGTTTTTTTATCAACTCAAATTTGAATTGTATATTTTTTAGTCACACTTAAAGTGAATGAGTTTATTTGTGTTAAACAAGTACAAAGCATTTGAAAGAAAAATGGGGTCTAATGATGGTTTGATATTTTTGGTTGTTTTTTATAAAAAGTATATTATCATTTGATTATAATGATATTGGTGTTTATATTGTCGTTATATTTGTTAATGTGACTATTTGACATTGTTTGTTATTAAGTGAATTGACGATGTAGCATTTTTTGTTTAAATGTTGTAACACAATAAAACGATATGAAATTTCATCCAAAAAGATTATTTTTGACCAATCTTAGGTAATTGAGTTCTCATTTGTTAATTATTTTAAGTAAAATTAAACGGACTATTGGCCGGTTTGGGTTAGAAAGGGGTTTTGGAATAAAAATAATAAAAAAATGATTTGGATAATTTCTTTTTTACTTATTTTTCTTTTTAAAAAAAAGTTTTGGGTTGTGAAAGTGTTAATTAATTTTGGTAAAAAAAGTCAATTTTGAAGATAAATAAAAAATATTTAATTAATAAAGGTATATTATTTGGTGTTAATAATTAATAATTCATTTTTATTACAGATACAATTAAACAATTATTGTATAATAATAAACTTGTTATAATTAATAACTAAAAGAATCATTGAATTATAGTTACTGAGATGTGATAAATTATTATTTTGTAATTGTCAAATTACGAAATCAGCGCTAATTTTCTTCCAATGAAATGGTCATTACAATAAAATAAAATTATATGGCTCATTGTATAATATCACCGAGCAAAGCCACAAAGAAAGTGATATACTCTTTGTGGGCAACAACACTGACTTTCTAGCCTGAAGAAAAGGCCAAACAAAACCTTTAAAGTGAAAAGATGTGGTTTATTCTATGTGTCCAACTTGTTGCATCTTTGGTTACAAATTGCAAGACCTACGATGAAGAGTTGTGTACGGCATGTAATACGATGTACTATTTGGTCGCGACAAATGTTACCAATGGGGAGGTCACTGTGTTTGAATGTCAACCAGTAACACAGGTCTCTAACTGTAACACTTATGATAACAACTTGTGCACGATGTGTATGAGTGGTTATGTTCTTGATATTCAAAACAACAAGTGTGTTCCTTGTATGGTGACTTCTGGGGCGTTTTTGTGTCAAACGTGTGTTTTAGAAAATGGCAATACAAAATGTCTTGAGTGCAACAACAAGTTTACTTTGGTGCAATCAACGAATGACTGCATTGACTGTTCGTCTGATTTACATGTAAATACCACTCAATGTGGGTATTGTGGAGAAGGTCTGTACTACAACACAACACTTGGTTCTTGTGATAAGTGTCAAACAAATTGTACGATGTGCACCACATTGAACAATTGTTTTAAATGCACCAACAACAGCTTTTTGTTTTACACAGAAGGGAGTGATTTATGTGGACCTCTTGATTCGTGTGTTAGTGGATACGTGAAAGACAATTACTGCACAAAATGTGAAGAAGGTACTCAACTTAAAAATGGATATTGTTATGACTGTGGTAACAATTGTACATACTGTTCAGTAATCAAAAGTGACAACAATTATGTCTTTTCAACGTGTAGTTTCTGTGATGTGGGATACGTCATAACTTCTTCTAAAACATGTAAGTTGGCTTCAGACATCCATTGTAAGTCTGGGAGTCGGTCGCAAGGTTGTACTTCTTGTGAAAATGGGTATTTCATGAATTCGAATTGGGAATGTCAACAATGTGCGTCTCATTGTACTTCTTGTGTTCAAAATTCCACTTACTGTACTCAATGTGATTTGGGATTTTATTTGGATGGTACGGGTTCTTGTACCACCAAAGATGTCAGATGCAAGAAAACAAACAACGGAGGGTGTATAGAATGTGACAATCCAAAAGACCCAACAAGTACTAAAGATGGATATTATCTCCTCAACGGAAGTTGTGAAGTGTGTAACACAACATGCAACAGTTGTTTCAACAACTCAAATGATTGTTTGTCATGTAAACCCGGATACTTACTTATTCCAAAAGAAAACAGTTCTTATTACTCATGTGAGGTGAAAGACAATTTATGTGCTGAAAGTGTGTTGGGACGTTGCACTAAGTGTCGGGAAGGGTATTTCAAAAAACAGAATTCTAATTACGAAAGATGTATAAAATGTGACGCAACGTGCAGATCGTGTACAAACGAAACACATTGTGTTGAGTGTGAAGATGATATGTACATGTCCAGAACAGAGTATGGAGTGTGTCGACCATTGAGTGAAATCAATATGACGTGCAAAGCTTCAATTGTTGGTTGTACGTCGTGTTATTCTCACTTCTACAAAGCTGAAAAGGATGACTTCAATTGTACGTCCTGTCCTGATTCATGTCAAGAGTGTGTTCCAAGTCCGTTAGGAGGGGCCGTTTGTGTTTCATGTTTTAATGATCAACTGTATATTGCAAATGGTACCTGCGCCCCTTGTAAACTTATTGACAAATGTATTCAATGCGATGTGACTGGATGTATTAAGTGTTCTGAAAACTATCAACTTAGTGATGGAAGTTGTTACCGAACGAGTCTGTCAACTGTTTTAATTCCTATAGGTCTTTCAGTTGGGCTTGTAGCAATGTGTTCTGTTATCATTGTAGTTGTTCTCGTTGTGTTGTACATAAGAAGGAGGAAAGAATGTTCCATTGATAAGTACAAATCAAAAGACGAAGTGTTGTAACCAAACAACTTTTTTCGAGTTCTTTCAAATATAAAACCATCAAAATAATTTTAACTATTAAATTCGTTTGTCTTAAAGTAAATTACTTTTTGTCGATTATGGAAGTGATATATTGTTCGAAACTATCAGAGTTCTTGTCATCAAATTGAATCAACAGTTTGTATAAATCGCACACTCGATATTTCTTGTCAATAAGTTTTTGAAGGAGCGCATCAAACCTTTCAAATTCTTTCGAGTCGAACCAGTGGAACTCTCCGTCTTTTTTCGACACGACAAAGACCATGACTTGCTGTAAAAACTTCAGAAGAGGGTCATTGAAAAATGCCCCACATCCCCATCTCCCTGTTGCAATACTTCCTTCCGTTTTCACGAAACCCACAAGTGCTTTGTTCAAGTCTCTGTCAATTGCAGTTTTTCCAAAGCAAAGTGACACACAGGAGTCGATTGCCAAAATCACTCGATTAGTCATTTGCTCGCTCTTGGGGAGTAATCCAGTACATTCAAAAGATTCTCCATATCCTGTCGAGGAACATAACCTTATTGTATTGCTCATAAATATCACTTCATCGCTTTCCATTGGAGCAAAGAACATGGTTGACATGGTGAGTTCTGGACGAATGGAAAAGAGAAGCTCTTCTTGTGTAATAGAAGGCCATATTTGATATATCATTCTCTTATTAGCAAAATCTATATGGACTTTACAGTCGGACAACTCAAGTCCGCCCTGAACATCTTTGTAGTGCTTCAACTCTGACTCATCGCTTAAGAAGTTGTATGGCTCGGCTATAAATCGCCTTGAAAAGGTCACAACTTCCGTTTGAATTTCTGGGTGAAGCAATACATAGAAAATGTAATTATAGAAGCACACAAGACGCTCAGTACCAACAGCAAAGTTCTGTGATATTTGGAAGAACGATATGTCTGCAATTCGTGGGTTGATGATCTCTTTACCATTCTCGTCGTAATAATCGTTCCACTCGATGTGAAAAAAGGAAAGAGCAAAGAAGAAGAGCAGCTCATACCGTGTTATTTTCACATCACGTTCTTCGTGGTTTGGAACATAAACGATTTCAATACAATCCTTTAAATGTTTTGAAAATGGGTGTTCCTGACTGATATAGGATTTTAAACATTGTTTCAAACCATTGATAATAATCACAAATAATTCATCTTCTTTGTGGAGTTGATACTCAAGGCAAACTCTTTCAAACGCTTTCTTTATACCAGTTGGTGCATTTCTCGATATTCTTTTTCTATAATTGGAATCTTGTTGTGACACAAACGAAATTAAATGAAAAACATCTGGAAAATCCGTTGATAAGACTTGTTGAATCAACTTAGTTTGGTACTTGACTGCAATTGTTGTCATGATTAATTGTTAGATTTTTGATTGTTTAAATACATCATCTTGAGTTTTTTAAAAACATTGGTAATTTATGGTTAAATTGTTTAATATAATAATATAATTTTGCTGGGACCAGCTTTTTCCACCACCTCTTAAAATAGAACGCAATTTTAGCTAAAAATAAATACAAAAATACATTTATTATTAATAATAGTATTTTAATCATAATTATATTATATGAATTTACACAAATTAATTTATTTTATATATTAATTTTTATTATTAATAATAGTACAATATATGTTTATAACAAAAAATATAAAAATTTTAAAATTTTTATATTTTTTGTTTTTTGATATTTTGTTACACGAATATAAAATATCAATAATAATTTGTTAGTGAAATGAAATTCTGTTCTAATGTTCTTGTGTTTTTGCGTTTGGCTTTTTTGTAAGTTTAAGTCTTAACACAGGCTTTTTCATTGTTGATTTATCAGGCCTTACACTTTTGTGTATATTTTCAACCTTTTCAACAAGTCGACGAGGGCTCGGTCCTTTGTGATGTTGTTTTTTTGGATTACGAATCGGAGTAGTATCAATAGTCCCAGTTGTGTTTTTTTGAGTTTCTGGCATTACACAAGTTTTGGGCATTTTTTGGCTACATACCATTTGATGGTCAAGATAAAAGCTGGGATTTGTTGTAAATTTGTCAACAAATGAATAATAACTTGCACGCAAAAAAAAGCATCATTTTGAAGCGCAGGTTCAATACACTCAAGTTTATAATCTAAATCTGCATGTTCCTTTGAGAAATAATCTTCTTGTTCATTCCTTGTTTCTTTTGTATGTACAATCTTTTTGAAAACATTTTCTTTTAATATTTCATTTGAAAAACATAATTTGGAAATTGGGTAATTAGAATATTTATAAGCTCTTTTTATTATATGTATACAAGGAATACCAAACACAGAAAAAGCTTCACAACTACACCAAGTATCGGAACATTCAATTTCATCATCAATGATGACATTAACTGTGGAATATAAATAGCATATTTTGTTGACTAACTCTACTGGTATATAATATAAAACATCAGAAGGAATAAGTAGAAGTGCCATATTAATATTATCAAAATTGTTGCTCGTTGAATTTAAATCAAAAAACCTTGTATGGTTTACTAAAAACTCTGCTAAACTCACCAAAGTTTCTTCACGATCATTTCCACATTTTTTAGAAAACCAAAGTAACCTTCAATTTTGTTGGTAGTATCATCGTCTGTGTATAATCGAACTTTGGAAGGCAGCCAAGAATCCCTTTCGTTTATTAAATTTTCAACAACACGTATTTTGTCTTGTTTTGATAACTTGACGGACTTTGATATTTTCGAAGTTGTTTCAATTCATTTAAAGTCTCCAAAAACAATTCCGCATCATTTACAAATAAATCTCCGTTATTGACTTCCGACTCTTTTATAACATTATCCATCCTGTCCTTTTGTTGATCAGACAATTCATACCCTGTTAATTGTAACAATTCATTAATAAATTTATCTTCACTTATTATTCCATATTTCATATCATCAAATTGAAAAACTATATTTGCTGTTTTACCGAATGATATTTGTAAATCACGTCTAATATGACGAAGACAATTAAATATTTTTATACCACTATATACCCTTTTAAAGCATTAATTTGTGAAATACACCTGTCACAAAAAATACACGTTAGTATCACATTTGATCTTTTAAGATAATCAAAAAACTCAACAAAAGAGGAAGTGGTTCTGTCTTTCAATAAAGCGAAAAAACTATATGAGTCTTCTTGTTCTCATCTCCAACAACACCAACTACCAACGGAAAATTAAAATGGTTGGTCGCAGCTGTATCATCAATAAACACATTTGTCGATATTGTTTTTAGATAATTTGCATTAATAAAGTAACATGCAGAAAAGACCCTTCTTTCGTCGGTGACAAAATGTGTTGAAAAGTCTTTCAATTTCTCTACAAACGAATACAACTTCAAAGCTTCATCTTTATTTCGGAAATCAACAGCGCGTTTAACGATATTTTGTACCCTTTTTGGCTTGATTGGAAGATCCATCATCTGTTTTATTTGTGATGGTTTTTTGCCATTTTTGGCATAATTATTCATTTGTTCGATTTGCAATTCGGAGAAATAGTAATGTGTATATACTGGAAGAGTTTCAAAAGTGTGTATGTATTTGTTGATTAAAGTGATGGTATTTATTACAGATTTGTCGAATGATAAAACCACGTTAAGTTTAACTGGACACTGTCTAAAACAACAACCAAATTTTTGTTTTCGCTTCTTGTGATCGGTGTGTAAGGCTTTGAACAGAGAATAGCGATGATTTTTTATTTCAATTAAAGAAGAAATTCTGATAAAAAGTGTGATTTTTTGTGAAGCAAGAGGTTTTGTTATCAATGTATCGATAATAGACTGAGGTGTGTCAACGCTACCATTGTTAAGTCCATCTGTTTCAAATTTGAACTCTGGATTTGTGGCCATTTATTGATTTATGAGTTTTGGTGGGGTTTTCCATTCGATTTTTTGCTTTAAATTTTGTGAATTATTTTTTATTTAAATGAATTTAACAATTTATGTATTATTATTAATAATAAAAATTAATATATAAAATAAATTAATTTGTGTAAATTCATATAATATAATTATGATTAAAATACTATTATTAATAATAAATGTATTTTTGTATTTATTTTTAGCTAAAATTGCGTTCTATTTTAAGAGGTGGTGGAAAAAGCTGGTCCCAATTTTGCTAGGTGGGTTTAAAGTTTTATAATACTTTTTCTAATAAAAAATAAAAATAATAAAAATAGACTCATGTTTTAAATAACATGACCAAGTTAATATTCTGAAATTAATTGAAATTATAGTATGGTTGGTTTATACTTAAAAATAAATCTATAAAAAAATCAAAATCTGAGATATTTCAACAAAAAACCATGCCATTAATTATAGTTTTTTTGAACTAGTATTACATTATTATTAAATTTTATATATAAAATATATATCTAAAATAATTTAATCAAAGTTATAGTTATATACTAATATTAATTAGTTTGAATAAAGGATAAGAAGTACTAATGATGTATAGATAAAGAAATGAGATATATAGTAATAGGATATATAGATACTCGAATAAAAGAATATAGTAAAAGAATAGGAATAGGAAATGAATAAGGTTTTGATAAGGGTTGAGAAAAAGCATTTGATGTCGTTCAGAGGTGGAAGAGGCGGAAATAGAGGTGGACGTGGTGGAAGAAGCGATTTCCATAACAGAGATCAAGCACCACAAGGTGCTTTTATTCCATTTGGGAAGTATTTGCACTCAGCAGAAAACATTCTGATTTTCAAAGCAACATCGCTTGAGAAATACCCTGCATTCAATGCTATTGTTTTCAATGAATCGAAGAAAGAGCTTGGAAAGGTTGGTGAAGTGTTTGGGCCACTTGATGATTACTACTTTTCAGTTGTCCCAGCTGAAGGCGTCAAGGCTGATGGATTCAAACAAGATGACCCAATCTTCCTGTACGACGACAAATTGTTCACAACAGAGAGATTGAAAAACCCACCACCACCACGAAGAGGCGGTGCGCCACGTGGCGGCAGAGGAGGAGGAAGAGGCGGATTCTCATCACGCGGAGGAAGCGGATTTGGGAATAGAGGCGGTCGTGGTGGCAGAGGCGGATTTGGTGATCGCAATGGCAGTGACAGAAGCAGCGGATTTGGAGGCAGAGGCGGAAGAGGTGGATTTGGAAACCGAGACTCTCGCCCAAGAGACTCGAATCGTGGTGGACACTAAAAGTGACAGGAGACATTATGTGACTGAGAGTTTTATTGATTTCATGTTGGGGATATGCGACCACAAAGAAGCGTCTTATGGCAATTCATGTGCTCGAAATCCCTACATCATTTCCTTCTTTTTTTTATTAAAATAACACTCTTACCATCCCTTTTGGTATCTTTTTTCAAACAACAATTTTTAATTAATTATAATAAAACTACTTTTTATACTATTTTTCACTTCCTTTGTAACAAATTCTCTTCATCTCTGACAACCATTTTTAATCTCATTCATTTCTTATGTTTTTAATAATTTTTTTTTCAATAAAAAAAATGTTTATTTTGTAATCAATGAAAATGGTCTAAATAATGTCCAGAGCAAACATATTACAGTCCTTCGTCCATATAATTATTAATTACATTGATTTAAGCAACATAATTGAAGTATTTGGGGAATAATTAATTCACTTCACTAAAAAAAACTTTGAATTTTTTAATCTTTTAAAAAAAATACTTTGAAAATATTAAAAAGGAACGAAAAACTTTAAAACTGAAAAACAGACAATGAGGTGGGTCGAAGTTGTCAGTTACTTTCTTTTTGTGTTTATCTTTGTGACCGCGGTGATGTCTGTTTTTTATTTGGACACAAAACCTTACCAAATGCTGCTTTTAATAATACCAGCAATCCTTTGTTTATTCATCCCGAAATTCCAGAGTCCGTTCAGTTTTCCTTTACAAATGAGTATGCTCACTCCACGAGTCGCCAAAAATTTGTTCCAGCACCTTCGTTCAAATATTTTGCCACGAAACGACTTTTTGCGACTGACACATTGGGCAACAGTGATTCTTAGAACTCGTCCTTCTTTAGTGTATTTACCGCCACACCCAGGAACGCTTATTGTTGGAGATTTACATGGACAATATAATGATTTATTCCGCGTGATTGGTGGTGGTATTTCAAAGCAAATAGTATTCAATGGCGATTTTGTAGATCGTGGGTATCAAGGAATAGAAGTCATTACCGCATTGATGGCAGCACTCTGCTCTGCCCCAGACAAAGTTTTTCTTTCAAGAGGAAACCATGAAGACCCCGACCTTCACATCTTATACGGGTTTAGAGCAGAAGCGTTTTCCAAATACGATCCTGAGACATATGGCTGCATTTGCGAATTCTTTAGAGCACTTCCATATGCACATGTTATTGGGAATTCTATATTTGTCGTCCATGGGGGACTTGCGCCAACGCCATTCACTTTAAAGGATGTTGTAGCTTTGCCGCGTGTTGAAAATTTCATGCAAAATGCAGATGTTCCTGAGCTTGCGCAGAACTTGTTGTGGTCTGATCCGATGAACGGGAATGGATGGGTGCCATCCATTCGAGGAATTGGGTGCAAATTTGGGACTGATATTACAAAACGGTTTTTGGATGCAAACAACCTCGATTTAATCATTCGAAGTCACGAAGTGAAGATGAAAGGATATGAATATGCATGTGAAGGGAGGGTGTTAACTGTATTTAGTGCGGGGAGGTATGGAGGAGGTCCGAATTCAGCTGCGATAGTTGATGTCAATTTTGATGGAGGGATGAAAGGGCCAAGCGTTAACGTCATGTTACTTCCAAATGGAGCGTTACCACCCATCACCGATGAAACGGTGCAAGTGGTTCTATCGTTACTTGTTGTGACATTCATAGTGGTTGTGGATTATTTGATCATCTTATTGTCGTAAAATGGTGTGTTAAACAATAGTTTTTAAGTTGTTTATTTCGAGTTCAAGTATGATTTATTCGACTTAAAAAAAGTAGATGAAGATGAAATAGAGATGATAAAAACAAAGTTAGTACCGACACATTAGAATAATGAAGAAAGTCGGGTAATGTCGTAAGCAAATAACAAAAGTTGTATAACAAGAAAAGTAAATAAGTTGTGTGTCACTGAAAGTCGACACTTTTTGTTATTGGTAAAAATAGATACAATAAAACATTGAAAAAGAAGGGAAATGTGCGCAACATAATGGGAAAACACCTATAACAAGCCATCATACGAAATTTGAGGTATTTTTTATTAAACATACACATTATAGATAAGTCGAAAGAAAACAATTTGAAAATTCGGAGTTTTAAGCGAAAGAAGCGGGTCTTCCTTCCGCGAATCGGGTGAATGTGACAAAATATTTTGAAAAAGCAAAAACAGCACTTCAAAAACGATGAATCGGAACTCAAAAAAAGGAAGGGATGACTATAAATCCTGATGAAACGGAAACGATTAGAGTAATGGATATGGAACTGGAAATGTGGAGTTGTGTTTTTAAAAAAAAATCGAGAAAACAAACCAAAATAACTTGGGGAAAAAGGGTTGATCAAATTAGAAACGAAAATCATTTCATCATTGTCAAATATGAGTACCAATCCCCCACTTAACGGCTCAGTCTCTTCCCTTTCATCCGGTCAAGGAATGTATCAAACGTTTCAATCAGTTCAACCACCACCTTCACTGCAATACCAACAACAGTACCAACAACAATACTCACAACAAGTATATCGTCCTCCTTATCAACAATACCAACAAAACCAACTCCAACAAATTCCACAACAAACACAAGTCCAAAGAGGAATACAAACACCACAAAGCACATTACAACAACCACCACCCGCACCACAACCACCTCAACAATTAAAACAAAAGGCCGTTCAACCTCAAATCAAACCTCAACAACAATGGAGAGATCAAAGCCCACAAATGCAACAGCCACCAAGGCAACTTCAAGCTCAACTCCAACCACAACAAATTCCAAATCAAGTCCAAAGTCAACAAGGACAACCTCAGGCACAATGGAGAGATCAACAGGCGCAACCATCTCAATCACAACAAACAAGACCACAACAAGGGTCACAACAAAGCGATATGTATTATTTACAAAACATGATTAAACAATATTTTCAATTTTACTACGACGATGACACAATTGTGAGAGAGTTAATGAAGAAAAGCGTGCCACAAGACACGACGCGATATATTCTCGCGAAAATGCGAGAACAAAATCCTGAATATTTCAAAGCATATGAAATCAGATTGACGATTAAAGGTTTGTTCTTCTAATGTGTTATGTAAATGGCATTTACGATGGATTAATCAATTAATTATTTAATTAATTGTAATTAATACAATGTCACACTTTGATCAATTGTATTTATATAAATAACAAAAAGACCAAATAGATCGATTTAATAAACTAATACAACACCACCAATTAGTGAACGGAGCAGGTGAAATGCCCCAACAACAACAACAATTGGAAACGGACTATCAAAAACAACAATATCAACAACAACAACAACAAATGTATCAAGATTATCCATGTGCAAATTCAAGTTGCCTTGGGTTTCTACAACAAAGTGAACAACAGTCACAGAGTGGGTTTTAGTCCGAGAGTGTGTTATTCAGATGGAGTATGTTTCACAGCAAACTCTCCTTCTTGTGAAATGTAATTCAGTCTTTCGATTTGTGTTTTTGGGAATTTGATATTTGACGAATAAAATGAACTCTAAGAATGTTATGTGGATTATTAGGGTTCTTAGAGTTTTTTGATAAACTCGTAATTTCAATGGAATTCAATTTTAACAATTTACAGTTCGGAACGAACACCCAACCGTTAACGGATCAATCAACAACCCCATCCGTCCAAAATACGTTTGTGCCAATATCGATGGACTCATTCAAATTTGGAAACATTGGAAATCAGCCAACTACTTTACCACAAATTTTTACAGGAGAAGCCGCACAACCACAAAAGAAGGAAGAAGAAAAAAAGTCATTGAAGATAAAAAAGACCGGGAAGAAGTCATAGAATTGGCTCTTGATTCAATAAACATCAAAGGAGCTTACAAACTCGACCCAATAAAACACAAAAGTACATCGACGTTTTGAAAGGCATGGGTGTCGAAGAATGCCCGATACAACGAGGCGTATTTCGAGAGTTAAACAATTTCAAACGTAGTA
>NW_004440383.1:356404-368316 GCF_000330505.1 Entamoeba invadens IP1
CTGTATGGTCTGTTAATGTGATCGAACGCTTGAGCAAAATATCCCAACTCCTTCTTGACAAGGAATCCAGAGACCTTGATTGGCAAGTCAACACCGACCATTGATGAGTGAGCTCTGTGGACTGTTCCGAAGGCATCGTTGACATAGATTTCTCCAAGTTGAGTCAAATCCTCTCTGAACTTCTTGACGTTCTCAGCAGATGCCTTGACTTTCTTTCCGTCAATGATGGCAGCTCCTTCTTCTTCTGGGTGGAATCTAAGATTCTCAAGAAGGATGATTGCTCCTTCTGGGGCGTTTTTGCATGCATTGATCACTTCTTCTCCAACACAGTCGTTCAAGAATGTGATTTTTCTCTTCATGATCTCTTCGAGTTTCTCAGCAACTGGCTTGAGGGTTAAAGCTGGGACAACTTGTCCGTCTGGTCTTCCAAGATGAGACATCAAGACAATGCTATGAGCGCCGTGCTCAAGGCAGTAGTTGATTGATGGAATGGTCGAATCAATTCTCTTGGTGTTTGTGATTTTTCCTTGCTTGTCTTGTGGAACATTGAAGTCAACTCTCATTAACACCTTTTTGCCTTTGACATCGATTTGGTCGAGACTTTTCTTGGTGAATCCCATTACTTTGGTTACTTTTTAGTTTTGTTTCTTTTTATAGAGTTTAACGCGTGGACACAACAAAATACTTGTCACAACTCGAAATAATGTATGACGTGTTTTTTTAGAAGTTTTTTTCGCGGTGATTATTTTATTTTGTGCCAAATAAATACAACAAAAACGGGAAATATAATTTGACTTGATTTGTTTTTTTTCTGGGTTTTGAGGAAATGATTAAAAAACTGATAATTCGAAAAAATTTGAAGTTCATTTTTTATGTGACATTATACTATATTTTGTCTAATAATTTGACGTTTTTTTATACTAAATTAACATAATGGTAAATAGACTCGTTATCAACAAAAATGAACTTTTTGGTTTTTGTGAATTTACCTCGTTTGGTTTTTTTATTAATTTTTTTTGTAGGATTGTTAAGTTTTTTTATTTAACAAAAAACTTATAAAGTTTTTAAACACACTTTAATTATTATAACTATTATGATAATTTAAAATTATTTGTTGTATTTTCAGAGTAGAGTGTAGTGAAATTACACTTTACTCTAATAAAAAAATAAACCATTTATTATTAAAAATAATCATTAGACTTATATGAGATCATAAATAAGATAGTTGTATTTGAATTAATTACAATGGTAATGATGACTAACCTCATAATTTAAAAATTTTATTTTTATATACAACATAATTACATTATTCCAATCATTTTAAACAACTGTAACATTAAAAGATGTTGTAATAAATGTCATTATTAGTAAACTTTCTACATTTAAGTATACAGTTTAAAACAAAAACCGTGCAACTTTTGCAAAAATAATGTATACAGTTAGTTTCACAATAATTACTTATTTTTCATAACAAATAGATTTTTGTTTCATAACAATTGGATTTGTACATTTGTTCAGCCCTGTTTCAAAACAATTATTTTTTTTGCACAATTTGCGTGATTGTTGCATAATTAGCAGTATTGTTGCATAATAATATCGGGTGTTTCAGAACTATTTATTTATCCTCAAATCAATATTTTATTGTTCCAAAACTAAGAGTTGTTTCATAATTATTGTCTTTTGTTTTAAAATAATATAGGATTATTGTATAATTGCTTTGTATTGTTTCAAAACAAAAATCAACAAAAATAACCAAAATAAATTTCAAAAAATATAAAACTGTAAAAACTACACTTTTTAATAAAATTTGTTAATTATAAACAGTTTTAAAGTTATCATTGAATAAAAATTGTTGAACCAAATAAAAAACTTAATGTATTTATAAGTCTTCACGTAAAAACACTTTACGAGTCACTACTAAAGTAAAGTGAGTTATGACTCTGCGTATTTCAGCAGGTGTAATAAATTCGAAGCATTTTGCAATGTTATGGATCATATCTCTTATATCAATATTCTGCAGGTTACCGACCCTTGTTTTCCAGATACCAAAGATCATTTCAATTGGGTTACATTCGGGACTATATGGAGCATTGAACATTATTTTACAGCCTTTAGTCTCGGCATAAGGCACTAATAAATCCATATGTACCGAGGCGTTATCCATAACAAAAACAATGTTGTTTCCATCTACAGTGAACGCATCAGCAAGTGTCTTGAAGTATCTTGTGAATATTGCACCATCCACTACTTTGTTAAACAATTTGCAATAATTAGAACCCATGTCACTGATTGCACAAACACAAAACAAATTAAATGATGGAAGAGGTTGCTCTCTTATGTGTTTTTTTTGCCTTTCTCACCCCACATTCGACTTCGAACGTTGCCAACTTTCCAATGGCTTTCATCAACAAACACCACTTGCATACCCGAGTCCATGTATTGTTGCAACGTTCTTCTCCTTTCGATTCTGAGTTGTTTGTTTTCATCAGTGTTTGCTCGGATCCCCTTATTGTAACCTCAGTAAAAGACAAAGGAGGAAGGTTCGCTTCTTCCATTATATTTTTGTTCTTGATATAACGACACATTGTTGACACACTAACAACTTCAAAATCAAGTTCCTCCCCCGTTCCAGTTTTTCCATTTATTCTTCAGCAAGAGCCTTTTTGGTTACTCTACGAGTTTTTCCTTCAAGTGACACTTTTTGGCGACCGCAGAAAGGAGTGCCGAACTATATTTAAACTTTATTACTCTCTTTTTTGGTTTAGATATATTTTCTCCTTTTGCCAACTGTCCCAATAACCTCTTAAGTGATGACTCACCAATGCGGGGTTTCTCTTTATAATATTTCCAGTCTTGTGCCTTACCATGTTCGGCATATTCTTCTGTTAGCATCTTCCTCTGTGTTTCTGTTACAACGACGTATATCCTTTTGATCTTTTCCTTTTCCGATTGTTGAGTTATGTGAACAATTGACGAAGGTGTAATTGGGACCAACAAGGCTATAATATCTTCAGCTGATCTTCTTTGATTGGGGGACATCTCGTAACTTGGACAATTGGTAATTTCAACATAAAGTTCAAAAAATATATTTTTCGATGTTTTATTTTTATTTTTTTATTAATATTTTTTGCCGAAGTAGTATATAAATTATGTTACATTAGGGGGACTCATTTTATCTATATTTTATAATATTTTAATTAAATCGCGAGGGACGTGTTTTCAAATTTTTCCAAAATTCGGAAAAGTAGTACCGAGTTTATTTTTAAATTATTTTTCTTAATATTTATTTTTTTATTTTCCCTAAAATGAGCACAACACAAGAATACAGATTAAATAATTTTTTATCAATTTACTAATAACTATTCCGAAGAAGATATTTTAAATTGTTTCACAATTAAATCAGGAACTATTAAATCAGCATCTACTAAAATTGATAATAAAGAATGTAGAAAAGAATTAATTGCTATGGGTATTAACACAAGAGATTTATATTTACATTATAAAGTAAAATTAGAAGCTCAATTAAAAAGAATTGAAGACAATAAGAAAAGTATTATTAAATTAGAACAACCATTTTTAACAAAAGTTTTCAATAAATTAAACAAAACTGACAATCAAACTTTTGGTTTAATTAATACAAAAGCAACATTAATTAAAGATTTAGATGATGAAAAAGAACTAAATAAAAAGAATTTATAATGGGCTTTAAATAATATTTCTTTTGATAATATTGAAGATAATGATGATTTGATGAGAGAAGATATATAAAAATTTGATGAAGAATTAATAATTTACACTGAAAGGAATAATTATTTTAAAGAATTAAAAGAAAAAGAACAATATGAAAATAATATGAGAAATTATAATGATATGATAGAAGAATTAGAACAACAACAACTTTATAATGATAATATGGAAGAATATAACGATATAATAGAAGATATTAATGACAATTCTGAAATTAATACTAAAGTAACATAAACTGTTTTTCAAAAGTCTGTACTGAGGTATCCCGATTTTTTGCATTTATTTTGTTTATTATTTTTGGGAATCGTTTTTAGTAATAAATTCGCTTATTTTTTCCAAGTAAAAAAGTGAAAAACAGTCTTCAAAAAATATTTTTTTACTTGAAGAATTTTTAAGCATAAAAAAAATCCATATAAAATTTGAAGTAACTGGATTTTTGTTTTTGAAATACACGTGAATTATCCCAAAAGTGCATTTTAGTACAAAGGCAAATAAACTTAATGTCAATCTTTTTCATTATCAAACATTTTAATAATTAATGAAAATATTCACAAAACAGAAGTTTAGTTCGAAGTATATTATGCTTAATAGTGTTGTCACAAAAACAATAAAAATGACAAAATGATTTGATAATTTATCTTCGTTGTTTTTTAAAAAGTCGACATTCTCTTTAAGCATTCAGTGAGAACATCTTTTTTAAAATATCCAATAACAAAACAATAATGTTATTTTGTATTATTTTTCTAGTGTTGTTCTTTGACAATTTTACTTATGTCAGTCAAAATTATCAAACATTTGCTGTAATTTATTTTTTGGTGTTTTTGGAACTCTTTATTTCATTATTTTTTATTCGGAGAAGATAACCACAGTTTGTTTTTAATTAAAAATGAAAAATTAACGAGAGTAATATTCAGTTAAAACTCGACACAAACAACACCATCCCAATTCACTTAAACGTTAATTGTTGTGCTTTTAGGCCAACAATGCTGTGTATATGTTGTGAAGTATCGAGTTATGGTCAAATCAAATAACGGGATCGGGGTTTTTTGAAAAAGATGGCTAATATTCCGATATTTTCCCGAATTTGTACGAAAATAATTGAACATGATTGGTATTTTTTTCAAAATAAAGTCAGTACTTTCGATTTTTTGTTTTTTATTTTTTTAGGAAAAAACAAAAATAAAAACGGGACTTTAGGAAGTTCTAAAAATATGACAGTACCGACTTTTGAAAAACAGTTTATGATAAAAAATTTTTATGCTGATCTTAGATGTGGTTTTAGAGAAAAATTAAGAAGAATTCAATTAGTAAGAGAGTATTTTAACGATTTAATTAAAACTACTTCGTCAACTACTGATATAGTTTATAATTATCACCATAGTCAAGATGGATGGAAATCTTATATGTTAAATACTCAAGACGCAATAGACGAATTTTTTAGTTCTGTTTCTGAAGAATCTATGGGTTTTATTAATATACAAGAAGATAATGATGGTATAGATTCTACTTTTTATGTTAAACAAACTATTCCAGAACCACTATTCTTACTTGAATTAAAAATTTCTCCATATCATTAAGAAAAAGATCTTATTCATAAATATAAAACTACTGGTGGTTCTTTCTTCCCATACAGATATAAAGAAGAATTTAGTTGATTTGGAAAATATCTTGCTAAAGCACAAATATTCAGTTCATTATTTGATAAAAATGGAAAAATTAGATCATAATTTGATTTAAATTGTTTCTGTTATTCTTTAAAACAAGCTAATGTTGATAACAAAACTTTAGAATTAGTATTAATTCATTGTAGAGGAATATATCAAAAAGCTAAATCGTTGAATGAGTTATGTAAATATGCTCATATTAGAATTAGAATTGATAAAGAATACAGATAAAACAAATAAACATAAAAATCGTAAAATAGATTATTATGGTTGCGAACTCAAAGATGCTAAATATAATTTAGAAATGTTTTTATATCGTGATTCGGTTATGAAGAAAGATCATTATTTATTAAATATTGATATTCATATTACTTCATTTTATCTTAAAAACAGAGAAGAAATGAATAAATATGCAATTGATCATAATAAAAGTATAGAATCAATGTTTAATAAACAACGATATAATAAAAATAAACAATGTTATGAAGTTAAAGATAAAAATAATAGTTCTATCAAATTATCTGATCTTATTATATATATCAGAGATCATAATGGATATTAACCATATACTCTATCTGATGTTTTACATTTGAAATCGGATTTATCTGAATATGTATTACAATCATTAAATACACTTGAATATCTTCCTTTTGAAACAAAAAACATTGAAGTAAAGGTAAATAAACGTAAAGAAGTAAATCACTCTTATTGGTATGCTGATTTTGAAGCTAGTACACAAGGATATCATATACCATATTGTGTTTGTTATTCTAAAAGAGGTGAAGATAAGATTTATAATAAATATGGTAAAGATTGCGCATATGATTTCTTATGTGATTTACCACATAATGCTGTTTGTTATTTCCATAATCTTAAATATGATGGTTCATTCTTAGCTAAATATGGTGTTAATAGATGTATTAAGAAAGGCGGTAAACATATGCAAATGACATTAAAATTCAAAGGTAAACAATTAACTTTTAAAGATTCTTATGCTTTAATTTCTACATCATTAGCATCTTTTCCAAAGATGTTTGGTTTATCTAATATTCAAAAAGAAATTTATCCATATAACTATTTCAATGGGGTTGATATTGAAAAATAATATGGGTACAATATTAGAAGCTGATAAATATGAAATAAAGCCATGCACTGAAGACCAATTTGAACTATTTAATGAAAATATTGATAAAATTGAGAATTGTAGAATTGATGAATTTCATTTCGATATGAAAGCTTATTGTGTTTTCTACTGTAATCAAGACGTTAGAATCTTAAAACAAGGTCATTCTAAATTTTGAGATATGTGTTTATAATATTTAAATATTGATGTCGATAAAGTAATTTCAGCAGCTAGTCTAGCTAATACTTACTTCAAACATAATGTATATTCAAAGATAGATAATTTAAAAGAATATGGTGGTAAAGTTAGAGAATTTATTCAAGGAGCTATTTATGGAGAAAGATGTATGACTAGAGATAATAAAAAGTGGCATGTAACAGAAGAATTATATGATAATGATGCTTGTTCATTATATCTAAGTGCTATTAACAGATAAAATTAGCAACTGGTTCTCCAATTGTTATTACTGAAGACATGTTACAAATTAACTACTTATTAGAACACTTAATGGAAGAACATCAATTAGAACCTTCAGAATTAAAATTTATTTCAGCATTTATTGTAGATATTGAAATTACAAAAGAAAATAAAGAATTACATTTATATTGATTGTTAAAAAGACTAAAGAAGGAAATAAAAATTCCAATGAATGTTGCATCATGAGAGTAAATAATATGTTATTTGAAAATCTTATTAAATTTCAACAGATTGAATATAAAATTATTAGAGGATATTATTGGACTGGTAATAAGTCTGATTTATTATCTAAATAGATGGCTAAATTGTATAATTTATAAAGATTTTTCAAGAAGCAAGGCAATCTTGTACAAGAAGTATTTAAATTAATTATGAATTCATCATATGGTAAGACTAATCAAAAACCTATTAAAACTGATCTTGTTTATAAACAAATATCTGTTAAAAGTAATAAAGGAGATATTCAATATGATGCTGAAAGATATTTAAGAAAGAACTCATTATTAGTCAAATCATTTTATGATGTTGCTGAAAATATTAGATGCTTTGAATGTAATAAAAGTTTTGATGATTTCTTTGTTCCAAATCTCATTGGTGTTCAAACTCTTACTATGTCAAAACGTATTATGAATGAAGTTATGTGTTTAGCAGAAGATCTAAATATTTCAATTTATTATCAAGATACTGATAGTATGCACATATTAAAATCAAGAATTACTGAATTAGAAGATGAATATTTTTAAAAATATAATAGAGTACTTAGAGGTTCTGATATGGGACAATTTCATCCAGATTTTGATTAATTATCTAGAGATGTTACTAGTATTGAATCATATTTTTTAGGTAAAAAGGCTTATTGTGATAAATTATCTAATGAGAAGAATGAAGTCGCTAATCATCTTAGATCAAAAGGTATTCCTAATAATTTATTAAATTGTCAATATGAAGAATTGACAATTTAATTATATAAGAATTAAATTGTCTTATAAGAATTTATAAGACAATTTAGAATTATATAAGAAACTATATGATGGAGAATCATTTAATTTTAATCTTTTACAACTTAGAGCATCATTCGAATTTACTAAAGATTTTAAAAATAAATCAAGATCTCAATTCTGTAGAAATATTAAATTTAATACTGAATTAGGTTTATTTTAAAAATTTATAAATGTCTTTAAATAAAGAACAAGAATTAACTAAATTTTATAATACTTATAAAGATAAAATAGAATATGCATATAATAATAGAGATAAATTATATGGTGTTCATCCTAATACTGACTCAAAACACAATTTAAAAAATTTTTTATTCTGGTATTTATAATTATTTTAATATTAGTAATAATAGAACACAAAAATTATTAGATGAAATATATGTTATATACATTAATAATAAACAAAGTATAAATACAAGTATAACTAAAATGCAAGTTCCAACTGGTTATCACGAAATTAACAAATATTCAAATACACCCAAATCAAAAGATAAACAGATAATTCAATCTACAGAATTAGAATTAAATGCTGAAATAAGACCACAACCAACTATTAATCCACTTGGTTCAACTACCACCATAGCTATCTATCCAAACACAAATTATATTAAGAAAGATAGAACAATAAAACAATTATTTAATGCAGATATGAATCAATATGTTTCATCATTAGATAAAAATATATATACTTATTACAATAACAAAGATATAATTTATTCTAATAATTTTAAACCATCTCCAGATAAATATAATATTTATAATAAGAATATTGCTTATAAATTTGTTGCTTTACCTAATACATATATGTTTGAAATTTTATATTTTCTGATAAATATAAAAGAGTATCTCAACAAAAATATGATAAACCATCTGTAAAAATAGATTTTGATCACAGAATACATAAAAATACTCAATTAAGTCCTTATCTTATTGGCATTAATGTTAATACTAGATATAGTTTTTTATTAAAATTGAAGATAAATCTACTATTTCAATAATTGAAGGTTTTGATAAATTATTTGAACAAGGTTTAATTATGAATAATTTAATATTTGATGGAGAAAGAGGAATATCTTCTTTAGAATTTGGTGAATATGCAAATAAACACAATTTTAAACTATTTGTTACAGCACCTAAGATACATACAAGTACAGCATTAATTGATAATTATGTAGAACTATTAGAAGGTTATACGTCAAATATTATATTTTAAATGATGATGAATATAAAAATATAATTAATTCAAGATCATTTCAAAACATGAAACGAAAAGAATTACTTCAATACATGACTAAAATACGTCAATTATTTAATGAAGGAAATAAATCTAAAATCACTCCAACACCTACTACAGAAGAAGTTTATAAATTGGTTGAATATTATAATAATAGTTGTCATAATGGTTTAGTAAAAATATTTCAAGAATGTAAAAAATTATATAATTTTTATTATATTGATCCAAAATATATAAAATCAAATATGATACAAAATGATAAAATGTTAGAGAGAATAATTATATCCTATTGTCAACAATATAATCAAAAAATACGAAATAAATTTAAAAAATCAAAATATGATTTTGACATTGATGAAGATGTTATTTTATTTGATATTGAAGATGGAAATTTAAGAAAAAATAATAAATATATTGATTCTAAAAATTGGAAAATTTCCTTTCCATATGGAAATAATTATGAAATTTATAATGAGGATAATGATAAATACGAATCTAAAATTATATCTAGATATTTATGAGAAAAGACTTTTAGAAGACATGATTTATAAATTATTTGACTTCATATTTTTATTTTTTTTTCACAATAAATGAGTAAAGAATTTGACGATAAAGGATATGGCATAACAAAATTAGCACCAAAAATTGATAATTATGGAACTAAAAAGGGATATGATAATCAAGATGTTATCGATTTTTCAACTATGGAACCAGGTGATGTTAGTGCTAAATATCTAAATTTAGGTGGTACAGATCTTGCTAGTGATAAATATCAATTAAAATACAATAAAGAACATTTAGACCCAAAGCTTTTCGTGTTTATTGTGCCAATAATAATTTAACTCCTTATAAGTATGATTTAGATGGAGATCAAATAGATGATTATGTTGGAGTAGACAATACAAATCATATTAAAGCTTTTAATGAATTTAATGTTTCAAAACCAGGTAATTCACAAAGACCATACCAAAAGAAATATTATGACCAATACAATAAATGTCAAAGAAAAGAAGTTCCTTATTTAAATTATCTAGGATTATTACCAGTCTCTGATAATGTCGAAGGATATGCAAGAGTTGGTCGAGGTAGTGGATTTTCGAAATCACTTAATACTACCGATTATAAAATTAGAGAATATTTATCTAAAATTTTAAATTATGAATATATTTCAATAGGTAGTCAAGTAATTAGAAATGTAATTAATTCAATACTTTTTGGAGAAAATATATTATCACCAGTATTTAAAGTAAAATTAAATTTCATAAAAAGTGATAATTGGGATAAAAAATAACTGATTCATTCATGTCTTCATTATTACCTGGAATTATTAATAATGAAGCTAATACAGTAATATTTAAACAAATAATGAAAGGTATTTCATCATCTTTTGCTGGCGGTTATAAAGATAATAAAGGATTGATAGATAATTTAAAATCTAATATACCAAATATCAAAACAATTAAACCAATGAGTGAAGAAGATTAAAATCAAATTTATACATATATTATGAAAAAGAAAAAGAACAGTATTCTTATTTCAGAAATGAAAAAATCATCAAAAGAAATTAATACAACACAAGATATTGCAGAACTTAGATCAAAAGCACAATATAAACTTGATAAATTAGTAACTAAAGAAGCATTAAAAGCTGGTATCGCAGTTGAATAAAATATATAAATATATGTTTATTTTTTTGTTTTATAAAAAAAGAAAATTATACATGAATTTACATAATAATAATTGCAAAGTAATAAATATATATCAATTTGAAGTTGAATTACCAATTGAATTTGTTTCTTCTACTAATAATAAATGTATTAATACTATTGCTACAAGATTCTATAATTCATTAAGTCATATTGATTGTGGAAATATTTTAAGAAGTGATTTTAATTCAAGTAATGATTATCCTTCACAAGATGGATTTATCATTTTTGCTAACGGTGATAATCAAAAATCATTTGAAATCAAAGACAATAAACGAAAAATAAAAATATGGTTTACTGATTACAAAAATAATATAAACAATATTGATTCAGATTATTATTTCATTGTTCAGTTAGAGTTAGTGTTTTGAAATAGATTAAGACATCTTTTCTAGAATAACAATTTTTATAAACAGTACTTGATTCAAAACTGTCATAAATTGTAGTTGTGGTAGTTCTTCCTAATGAATTAATAATATATGTTTTATAATCTGTAAAATTAGAAACAGTTTTGGATGACATATATATTTTTAGTGAAGAACCTTGACATATTTCTGTAATGGATGATGTATTTGTAATTTGTAAATTTGGTTCTATTAGATATATCTGATTACTATCTATAGTTATATTATTCCACATTAAATATGGATTACTTCCTGAATAATTAACACCAGGATAAAATAAATTATTAAGATTACAATATAAATAAACACATATTGGTTTAGTTGTTATTGATATTATGTTACTATTTGATGTAAAATTCTTTGGTAAATATAAACTGAAATAATTAAAACAATAATATCCATCACCCCATAAATAACTAACTGTATCTGTATTATTGTTATTGGATGCTCATTTACATTAAATATATTTTGTACTGTTGTATATATTTTTCCATTTAACATACTTCCACCACTAACTTGTTCATAACTTTATAAATTTCATTATTAATAATTACATATG
>NW_004440383.1:368416-372900 GCF_000330505.1 Entamoeba invadens IP1
TGACATGTATCCATTTGTTGATCTGGTATAGTTCTGTTTGCTGTTATAACTTTAATATCACTAATATGTGGATTTTTAGATACAGTACATTGATTATTAGATTTTGGGAATAAGAAGAATAACATAGATGTATTTAGGTAGCTCATCATGTTTGAACAATTAATTCTAGAAACAGATTGATTGGGTGGAAAATCATATTCAGTTGTTATTTGATCTGGAACAAATAATGGTGTTTTACTATATTTATCATATATTTCTTTCAATACTGAATCCTTAACATTAAAACCATTAATAACACTTTGGAATAATGTACAATTACTTTCTTGAATTTGAACTGTTCCAGTAAACTGACTAAAGCTATTTCCAGTTGAGAAATAACAATAACCAAGAATAAGTGATTTATCACCAATTTGTGTAAATTCTTTAGACACACCTTTCATCCAATCAGAAGTTGAACATGTAATTGCATCTGATGCTAAATGATTTTCATAAAATTCATCGCATAATATTGCTGGATTAACCTGACAATAAACAAAGATTAGAGTAATTCTTTGTTTAGTATCTAATTCAAATTCATTAAATATTGCATTTGGATATGAAGTAAATGATTGTAAAGGCAAGAAATTATCTAAAGGAATTATCAATTTCATTTCAGCATCAAATTTTGAATTTCTTAGTAAATCATCAACTTTAACATATACTCCATATACATTATTTTTATGTTCAAAAGCATTTTTCCAAGCTGTATAAACACCAACTCTAGATTCTTTTTCTTGTTGAGTTCTACACATTCCAGAAATAGTTGTTTCGTATATCATCTTAGTGTTTTCATAATATGTAGTTCCATTTTTCCAATTAATTTTCATACTGTCTAGCCATTGAGTAGAATCTTTTAAACCAATAAATAACATACAAGCATTAGATTCTTTTTCGACTGATGTAGTTGCAGTTTTTGCTTCATCTAGAACTATTTTAAGTCTTAATTTAATTGTTGCGCTTAAATAACTCTTATCAATATTGGTAATATGAAATGATGGATCTGTTATCGCTATTTTAGAATGAGCATTACTATTAAATGGAACTTGTTGTTGATAAGCATTTACAGTAATCATTCTACTATCATGAACACCATTTTTAGATGTAATTATTTTCTGTTGTTCATCGAAATATTTAAGTATATCTCCTCTATTGGAATCTTCTAAAACTGAAGGAATTCTTATGTTAGACATTTATTACAGTAAAAAATTGAATTTTAAATATTTTAAATGCGGCAACCTGGATATTATAAAAGTCTTAAAAACTTTGCCAATAAAATTTTAGAAGGAGGTGGGAAAGTATTCAAAATATATGGAAACACAATGAATAAAGTTACAAATATAGCTAACCCAATAATAAATTCTGTTCCTTTAGTTGGACCAGTTATCAGTAATATCGCTGATAAAAAGTTTCAAACATATAGTAAATTTGGAGAAAGAATGATTGATGTTAGTAAAGGTTCAGATCCTCTTAAAACATTAAAGCAATTTGGTCATAATGATCTTAAAAATATATGGGTGACAAAATAAAATGTATATAATATTTTTTATTTTATCTTAAATGGTAAAAGGGTCTCTATTCTGGCAAAAGTTAAAGAAAGTTAAGGATTTCATTCCTAAAATAGGAAAAGCAGCTGTATGGATTAATGATAATGTAATAAAACCTATAAAACCATATGTTAAAAATTTAATATAAGCATATGATACATCTGGTATGGGAAATAAAATGTTAGATTTTAGTAGCGACTTAATTGATCAATACAAAACTAATAAAAAAGTTAATGTTCCAGATACAACTCACTATTCTAATAAATTCGTTGAACAATTAATGAATACTCAGCGTAGTAATGAGGATAAAAAGAGTTTTAAATGGTTCTAATTAAATTCATATTATTTAATTTATATTTTTATCATTAAAAATGAGTGTATATAAATTACAATCTGATATTGCTTAAACATTTGATAATGAATCAGATTTTCTAAAATATTATGATAAAAACAAGAAAGAAATTGATGAGGTTAAAACCAAATCATTGAATTTAAGATTTAAAATTAATGGATATAGAATAGGTAGAAAAGAAGGAAAAATAATATTATATCCAATTAAACTAGAAGATACAATTGATACTAAAAATAATATCGAAGAAAGATTGACTAATCTTGAAAATCTATTTAGAGATTTTATTAAAGCTAATCCACAATTATTTCGTTATCTAACGAATTAAATATAATCTTTTCATATTTTCGAGTTGATTATAAACCGATTGAAACTCTTCGAATGAGATATCTGTAGTAATTTGATTATAAATATGATGAAGAATTTGAGGTGAAAATGAATTAAATATTCATACTGTAGATAATATTGATTTTATCTGTGCTGGTATACCTCTCCATATTTGAATAGCTATAAAGAATAAACAATTGGTATGTCTTGTTTTATATAATGATTTAGATAATAAAGAATATTCATTTTTTAAACAATTAACAACATCATCTAAAACAATAATTGTTTCTAAAGGTTTATCACTATTTTTTAAATATAAACATTCTAGTATAGAATCATCTTTAGGTATTTCTTTTCTAGTCATTTTATTATTAGTTTCTTTAATTTCAAGGAATTTAGTATAAGCTTTTTCAAATTGTTCATATGTAAATTTAAGTATTGGAATAATAATTAAAGGCTCATAATGTAATAAAGTTTGATCAGAACCAGTATTATTAACCCAAATAATAAGATGAAACTGACTTTGTCCGAACGCAGTAGAAACTTTATCAATTTTAATAAGTTCTTTACAAATTGAAGTTGTTTTAGAACAACCCGGCTTACCTATAAGTAGATTTATAGATCTATGCTTTACAAAACCTTCTGGATGAATAGTATTCATTGTTGTCTCAGACTTATCGGGAGCATATTGATTTATTAATGTGTTGACATATTCATTTAGACAGACTGACATTTTTTTACTAAAAATATATTCATAATTATCATTATTTATTCCATAACTCCATATCAAGATATCTAATAATTTGATTATCTTTATTTTCAAATTCTTCGTAATTTTTAGTTCTAATAATCATAAAAGGTTTTAAATCTGGGTTAAAATTATTCTCATATTTATTTTTGGAATTAATATATTTACTAATTTTATTATTAGCAAAATATTGTTTACCATCTTCAGATAGAATAATATGAGTTTTACCAAATTTTGATTCTATAGATTTATATCCAATTATTTTATAAACAGAATTTTCTTCTAATTTTTGAATATTATTTTTGTATTCTTGTGAGGTCATCCTTTTTAAGGAATAAAAAAATAAAATTATTTAAATTATTCTTAAATTATTTATTGAACAATCTATTGGATTTTCATAATTTAATAGTTTTACAATACTTCTATTCGTAAATTCTGGTAAAAATTGTTGTGCGACTAATCTTCTTAATGAATATTTTTTAACATGTTTGTCTTCAGATAAATTAACATAAGCATCATATTGTAATGATGGTCTTAACATAATTTTAATTAACTTATTTTTCTTATTATTTTTAATTTGTCCTAATCTATTAATTAAATATTTTGGATTAATATTTAAAGTTTCAAACGCTTCTAAAGAAGTCATTTTAAAGGGGAAAAATAAAAGAATGAATTTAGATAATATAACAATTTTATTACCAATTTGAGTTTACAACTCTTTTAAAAAAGTTCTTAATACAAATTTTATTAAAGTTTTCATTATAGTAGATATCTTCATTTAAGAAATGTTTTAATATATTTTCGTTTTCGTTAAAATCACGATATTTAATTAATATGAATAAACATTCTAAAGCAGAACTATATATCTTCTTTAAATATTGTTTTCTAGTAGAATCTTGTTTTAAAACATATCTCATAATATCTTTAATATATTGTGAATAATCATCTTGTTTAAAATAGAATTTAGAAATATCATTTTTAATTAAGATAATATAATCTGTATCAGATATAGTATTGTAATTTATAACTTGGTCTTGTGTTGTGCTCATTTTAGGGAAAATAAAAAAATAAATATTAAGAAAAATAATTTAAAAATAAACTCGGTACTACTTTTCCGAATTTTGGAAAAATTTGAAAACACGTCCCTCGCGATTTAATTAAAATATTATAAAATATAGATAAAATGAGTCCCCCTAATGTAACATAATTTATATACTACTTCGGCAAAAAATATTTAAGTATCCATTAAAAATAAAAAAAACCAAAATTGTTATTCAGAAAAAGGTTATAAATTTTTTATGTTTTCTTTGTTGAAAAGATCGAATTGTACAATAAACTATCAACAAAATGTTCAAAGCGATTGCTTAAAACACAATAATGTCTCAGTTAATATTCGTTACTTTGGAATGATAAATCGTTAATCTAAAAATAAATATTTATTATCGATATGTCAATTTCATCATCATATATTTTGTTG
>NW_004440383.1:373000-402033 GCF_000330505.1 Entamoeba invadens IP1
TATTCTGTTTATTAAATAATAATATTATTTAATAAATTTATTTTACAATCAAATTACCAATTTATTATTAAAAACAATTAAAAAATATATTGCTTAAATAACTATATTTTTATTCTTCGCTTGTTTGCTCATCATCAATCATATTATTTGCCTTGTGATCTTCAAAAACACCAGCGATGTTTTTCAAACATTCATAAAGTGTTACAACTTTCTTTTCGTAATCATCTACAATATTATTAAGTCTTTCTGTTGAACACGCTACCCATTTTATTGTCGGTTGACGAATTCCAATTTTCATTTTTTGAATATCTTTTCGAGTTTCTTCAATTATTTCTCCATTGATTTCGACGTATTTGTTGAAAGACGGCTTTTGTCCTCCACAACGTTTGTTCAGTCCAGAGTGGTATGATTCACAAATGTTGTTTGTTCGAATCAAAGCACCTCTTTGATTCCACATCATCAAAGGAAAACTGCCACAAATCCACATGTTTTGAAAATATTCAAATATTTGAACGACTTCTTTACAACTGCCATACCATACCTTCAAAATATCAAACGCTTCTCTTACTTCGTTGGGTTTTAAAAAGCTCAAACCGAACATTAATTGGACGGCTTCAAACAACACACCATGGTTGTTGTATGTGGTGATCAAACCAAATTTTCTTGTTTTCTTAATTACTGCTTGTCTCTGGTGATAAAGACATCCTTTGTGTACGAGTCCAAAATTTACAAAATTAGAAAGTGACGCAATTAAACCTTTTTCAAAATCAGACATTATCAAGACTGCTCTTTTGAAAGGGGATTGTCCAAGTAAATTTTCCAGAGATATGAACAATTGAGTATATGATGTTTCAGAACGTTCATTCATCAGAACATGAGCAACCGGAAAGTGTTAATCATTGGGTAAAACCACATGAATCGAATACAGTTGAGAGTAAAGTGTGGGACATGCTAAAAACGTTCCATCCATATCATTTTTGCAGATAAAAGTAGCTTCAATTGTTCCATATCACCAAAAAGAAGAGTGGTGTTTTTATTGTTATGATATAAAATGTTGGTGTAATTATTAACAACAATCTCTTCAATTGTATTGGGATTTGGTGGGCGATCAATGTTTCTTTTGATAAATTTGTTAAGTGTGGCGTCTGAAGTAGATATTGATCCTCTCTTGAAATGAATCAATAAAGTTCTTGGTGTCATTTTCTTGAGATTTATATTGAGTGATAGTTCTTTCTTTATTCGATTCTGATAAAGCTTCTTCTTGAAACTTTGTTCGGCATCGATGTGTTGAGTCGTTTTACCGTAATGAAGAGAATCATCAGTTTATCCAATTAAATGGACTTTGCACTTAGGTGCAACACATGAATAGTACCCTTCCCTTATTTATTTAAAGCAGTGATTTTCGTATATAATCATATCCTTTTTCTTTGAGATAGTATATGAACAGGACCCACAGTTGGAAAGTTTTCATTAAAATTACTGTCGTTTTCGGAAGGGTTTTGAGACATTTGATTATGAAATAATTATTAGTTTTTTGTATTGATAAATAATTAAAATTAACAATTTAATATTATTTGGTTTTAATTGTTAAATGATAATTATATTATAATTTTTTATGCTGTGAATTTAAAAAAACACGTAAAAATTTATGAACTTTTTCTGAATAACAATTTTGGCTTTTTTATTTTTAATGGATACTTAAATATTTTTTGCCGAGAAAAAAAATTAATAAAAAACATCGAAAAATATATTTTTTGAACTTTATGTTGAAATTACCAATTGTCCGAGTTACGAGATGTCCTTTTACCATCTTCTTTCTGTTATTTCCACTGGTTGTAGTGCTTTTACAATTGGGGAAACCTCTTCGTGGTTGAGGAATCCATCGACTTCATCTCGGTGGATGAACTCAAAAGAAGTGATGGCCATTACTGTAATTTACGTTCATATTTTTATATTTTTTGAAATTTATTTTGGTTATTTTTGTTGATTTTTGTTTTGAAACAATACAAAGCAATTATACAATAATCCTATATTATTTTAAAACAAAAGACAATAATTATGAAACAACTCTTAGTTTTGGAACAATAAAATATTGATTTGAGGATAAATAAATAGTTCTGAAACACCCGATATTATTATGCAACAATACTGCTAATTATGCAACAATCACGCAAATTGTGCAAAAAAAAATAATTGTTTTGAAACAGGGCTGAACAAATGTACAAATCCAATTGTTATGAAACAAAAATCTATTTGTTATGAAAAATAAGTAATTATTGTGAAACTAACTGTATGAGTAAAAAAGAGGTGATCCTAAAAATGAAAATATTTTTTTGTTTTGATTATTCAACTCGTTTATTTTTTGTTTTTTTCTTTGCATATTTTATCGATTTTTTGGACAATCTCAATATTTTTTTAGTAAAAATAATATAAAAGTTAGTTTTTAAAAAACACTATAATCAAAGTTGATTCATTTTCAAAACAAATTGTTCAATTGATGAACAAAGAAGACTATCGATTGCCCTAAAATTATCTTTTTGTTAACAAAACCATATTCTGTCCACTTCCCCTCCATTTTCATGGTTTGGCAGAATTTATACCAAAATATTATGAGTTCAAACTAAAAAATTAAATTGTAGATTTTATTCAGTGATTGTTTTGATTGAAGATTAGATGGGAACATGATTATTTACAGACGGATAGGCTGTAAATGTGTACAATAAAAAAGGAGAATAAAGAATATTTGATACACTATAAATAGGACTAAGCAGAGCAGAAAAATTAACCACAACAATAAGATGCATAATTATAATTGGAGATGTATCTAAGCAAAAAATATAATTTAAACTAGACTGTAAATGTTGCATAGTATCACAATGGATATGATGTCGGCGTCTTTGGTTTTTGTAAAAATCAACCATGATGGTTCTGCGAGTATATGATTCAAGAAGTTGAAGAATATAATGTTGAGGATAAAGGCATGGAAATTGAATTTGAGGAACTACTTAATATAAAGTGGTCGAGGAGAACCAAATGCAGAAAATGTAAGATGTAACTATAATGAAGAAGGCAACAGATAAAAGAAATGAGGAATTTTTTTGAAGAAATTTATTTCGATATTGTTTGCTTATTGTAAATGAATTGCGTTGTTATTCTTTAAGTTTTTATTCTTCTTTTATAATAAATAATAAAGAAATGACAAAATAAATAAAATTTTTGAATGTTTTTTTATATCAAACATTTTCGAAAATAATGTTATTCTTTTATTTTTAGAATTATTTTTCTCGGTCACCCCTAGTTGCACAGGACCTACATTGACCACCACCACCACCTTTACCAAAAAAAAATATTTGCCGCGAGTGTTTTTTAAAAGGAGTCCACTTTTCAGCCACTGTTTGTGCGTCCCCATGTCACCCACTTTCCTTGTCCGTACTGTGTGGACGCGGATGTGGTTCCCCCCCGCTTGCGGGGGGGTCAGGGGGTGATCCGCGCCAAGGGAGGACTTGGAAAGTGGGTGAAACGGTGCACAAACAGACTGTTTGAGTGCGTCTTTATGAGCCTTCTTTTCAATGCTCTGTCTCACTCAGTTTCCACTAACTCGAGGTGAATTTTCGGCATTTTTTGAATTCGGGAACCAGACCTAATATTATCCCAGTTTCCTATTTACTATAATTTTAATTTGAATATGATTCGAAATAGAAAAAATAAATCTATTTTAAGAGGTGGTGGTGGTCAATGTAGGTCCCCTAGTTGCACGGGTTTTTATCATAACTATAATAGTTTAATTTATAATATTTTTTTATTAATTTAATTTTAATTTTTTATTCAAAGACCAATTAAATAACAAATTTTAATACAATTTTTGTCAGAAAAATTTTTTAAAAAATAATGGTCTTTAATAAAATCTTTTAAAACGAATTTTTCAAATTCGTTTTAATTCCAAGTTTTATTCCCAACTTTTGGAATTAAAAAGATACTTGACCCTATGAAAATTTATCTTTTGGAAAAATCGACTATCAACACCAACAAAAAAAAAACTGAAAAAACTTTGTTTTATGCAAAGCCAACGAGTAAAGAGCACGACAAATAACGTCTTTCATTTTTTCGAATACCGACAGCTCGAGCAGTTGGAGAGTTCGCAATTTGACTCGATCATCAATTTTGGTGATGACAAAATGGCAATTAAAGTGAACCACAACAACTACAGCACAATACGGATTGAGACGACGAGCACATACTTATACATCCCAGTTTCATTCGAAAGTGTTTATGGTAAAGTCGACGAGTACTGTTACCTCTCTCCTGGGCACATTATCACTGTCGAGAGTGTCAACAACGACCCATTAACAAACAGACTTGTTGTTTATCGCGACATCGAAACTAACGGCAAAAGCGAAGTCATAGAAGTCGGCAATCGGATCAACTCAATTGCGTGTCACGACATGCGAATTGCTGTGAGTGTAGAAAACGTTGGGATATTGATATACAGTGTTGAGGACGATATAAAGCTGATTGCAAAAATCCACTGTAAGGCTGGTGTGATCAAAATACACCGGGACTTCATCATCAATTACGTTGACCACATCGTCACTGTGATGGATCTTAAAATAGTGTCGCGACGAGAATTCTTTGACAATTTGGGTGATGCGATCATTCCAAACACTCAGTTTAGGTGGAATGCCGTTGATCTCGACGTTGAAGTCTATGGCGAGAAGCATATAACACACGCTATCACACTCATGCAAGAACGTGTTGTTGAACTTGAAACGATGGTGTTCATCCCACAAAGAGTTGAAGAAAGGGAAGAAGGTGTACGAGTGGTGTTAGGGTCCAAATTCAAGCTCGAGGTATACTACATATCATACACAAACTGTGATGTTAAAATTACGATGATATCGTGTGTGGACTTTGGGAAAGGCAAAGAAGAGAAACGAGGGAAGTTTGTTGCGACCCCATGCCATGTGCTCTGTGTTCATGACATTATGGGAATGACTGTTGTAGATGTCTACCCACTCAGAAAGTACTTCAGCAACACATACGAAGTTGAGATGGGTGTGATCAATGAGTATAGACAAGGCGATGCAACAAGTGACCTCCCTTGTATGTCACGCATTTTTCTTCCTGGAATCACTGACTTGGTTGTTGTGAATCACAAAGTGATTGTAGTAAGGAGCATTGCGAAAGATGATGGTGATAGTGCTTCAAATGAGGTTTATATATTCGAACCACTTGTTGTCCGTCTGTGCCAAGAAATTAAAGGAGACATGGAGCGCACAGTTTCCGACTTGAAGAGAAACAACGACACAAGAGCAATACAGGCTGCGATATCATACAAGACGTACTATGAGCTGAGCGTCATCTTGGAAGCTTATTTGAGCGATATTAGACACTTTATAAGAAGAAGAAATAACAATTGGACGGACTTGTATTGGCGAGACGTGATGAATGACGAAGCCCTTGTTGTGAAAGGTACATTGCAACAACTATATTCAATTATTGCTGAAGAACTTTTAGACTCGAAGAATGGGCAGTTGGCGGCGTATTACTTTTCGAAAGCAAACACCGAGTTTAGCCGAGTGGTTGACAAATTTATAGTGTGTGAAGTGAAGAGTTGCATCAACTTGTACTTTGACGAAGTCTTTTTCAATGCAAACAAAGAGAAAGGAGCTGCGTTGATGGTCACGCAACGAGGAAAGGTATTCAAACTTCTTGAGAACGAGCCGGAAAAATTCATAGAGGTTGCCATTCAGCCTGTTTTCCTTCAATATGCCTCGGAACTCAATACCAAAAACGAACTTCTTAAACAACGAGAAAATATCAAACAGATTTTGTCGACCAAAAGAAAAGGAACAAAAGAACAAGAAGACATGTACTTCTTGGAAGCGTGTTGTATCTTTGCGCAATATGTTTTGATGTTACAAGAAGAACCTGAGAAAGCAAAAGAAATTGATTTGTACAAAGAGTTGAACACTCGATCAAGTAAGATGCTTGAGTTTGAGGTATTCAATAAGTTCAAATCGACGATGTTTAAAACTAGTGGGAACCACGTTGAAAAGCAACCGATCATGAGTTTCATTGAGAACACTAGACCACTCCTCTTTGTTGCTTTACTTCAGAACGATGTGTCACTCACGGAAAAGTACGTTAATGCGACGCCAGAAAGCGACTTAATTGAACTTGCTGCATATGAAAAACTGTTCAAAGAGAAGGGGATGTATGGGAGAGAGTTGCTCGACGTGTATTGTAAGTTGGTTAAATCGAAATTGGAATACCCCACACACAAAGAGATTGACAAAAATTACAAGTTGTCGTTTGAGAGGATACACGAGCAGACATGCGTTGAAGTGCCGAATTGGATACCTGAGGAATTGACAAAGAACTTGTACATCAAAAAGTTGATATCATTGTTGACTCAGACTGAACTCAAATGCGACTTTGAGACTGAAAGAAAGGAACTCATTTTTGTGAAGAAGTATGGTTATCGCAAAGAGAAATGTGGGGAGTTTGTCAAGTTTTTGGACGCGAACTACAAGGGGTGTGTTGTGGGGTTTGTGAAAGAATTTTTTGAAAATCAGAAGGCGCTCGAACAAATTGCTGTAGAAGCCCTTGGATTTGACAAAAGTGTCCGTGACCAGATATTCGACATTGTCTCGTCCCATATCAGTATCAAATGCTTCTGTTGTATTGCGGCAAAAGCGCCAGAAATAGACCTTTCTATATTCTTGCGGAAGTGCATAGGAAGCTCGTTCTACAATAAGCATCTGATCGATTTATGTGACTCTTTCCCAAAGCAGTAATTTACACTTTCTCATCCCACATTTTTGAGGTTTTTAATTTTTTAGATAGAGGAATTCAAATGGCATCTATTTGGATTAATTGAGGTCATCCCAGAAATTAGTGCGTTTTGAAGATAAAAAAGGAGGAAAAGTGCTATTTTGACAACATGATAATGTGTGTCACTCATTAAACAAGCAAAGACTGCAAAAAAAGTGCAAAATCAAAGTTGAAAATAAGAGGAAATGCAAAACACGTGTTTATTTAAAAATTTCAGAAAAATCAACATGTTACCACGTGTTGGTTCAAGGTATAATTATAGTTCTCGAAACTATGCCGTTTCACATCTTTTTTAACCAAACAACTTGATTTTTTCTAATTACTTTTTATAGTAAAAGTTAGCTTGAAAAAACTAACGAAGTCCACGTGTATTTTTGATGATTATATTATTTCTTGATACAACAGCCATTTTATCAGGACATTTGCGGGTTATTATCATTAAACAAAGACCAAAAAACAGGAATTAAAAAAATTAAAAAAAATATGTGAATGAGGGTACAAATACCTAAGATATTGTTATTAAAATCATTAAGTTTTCCTTAAAATGAAAACCAAACGAAGGAAAGAGAACACAACTATAAAACAGCGAAATAAAAAAAACTCAATTTAAACCGATGAATCCGATTGATAATAACACAACGTTTAAACCACTCCCTCAACACGTTTTGGCTGACTTGTTTGTTCAGTTTTTTGTCTTGTTGTTACGGTTCTTGTTAAGAACCCATCACTTTTGTGTTTGTTTCAAATGACATTTTGAATAACAAAAAGAACAGACGAGGAGTCGAGCGACTTTCTTTTCGAAGACCAACCAATGGAAGGGTTTGACTCGATGTCAGAAGACTCAGAAGACAGTGTTATACACTACGACCTTATAGTGCCACCTCGTGACTCTAATCCTATCAAGTCCGTCTTCTCGGCACCCTCCTTTGGTTGCGACGAGTTTCAAACGCTGCAGACCACTCCTCAGACCGAACCCAAACGTCGGACGCAAACCATATTCTCGAGACTCAACGACCTTCCCACAACGCAATTCACATTCACGCTTCCATTTGTTGATAGTAATTTGTAAATTATTTACAACTTATCCCCTTGTTACTCAGCGTGTTAACTTGTCGCCATATCTTAACACAAAAAAACGGTGTTTCTGTGGAATTATGTATATAGTTTATAAGTCATTTTTAATTGATTTCAGCTCTTGGTATTACTTTAATAACTGACTGCGCAATGAAAGAACATCAGACTCAATTGAAAGAACGCGAAAGAGTGAGACTAAATAAATCAGAAATTAGCGTCAAAGGCATCCTCGTCTTCTTCAACTGCAACAGTTTTTGCTTTCCCAAGAGTTATCCCACCTCGTCGAGTCTTGACTTCACTCCTTCGGTGTTTTTCAGCTCGTTTCTGGGCCTCCTCCTCTTCAATGATCTTTGCATTTTGTTCCTCTTGAAGACGTTGTATCTCAAGGAGTTTCTCTTCAGCAACTTTCTGTTCTTTTTCCTTCTCTTTCTCCATTTTTTCTTTGAGCTTTTTCTCGGCTTGAAGCTCTGCCGCACGCTGATCGGCAAGTTTCTTTGCTTCCTCTTTTTTCTGCTTGAGCTCTTGGAGGTAATTCTCCTCATCCACACTCTGCATTGCCAAATTCAATTCAATGTCTGAAGGCGTCAAAGTCTCGCACGTTCCATCGAAGTTGCAAAACTCCGTGATGATACTTGTCGTTTCAAAGACAGAAGAACATATCTTAGACTCGGAAATGCCGTCGAGACGTTGGGAGAGAACGGCTATGATTGACTGAAGCACAGACAAATCGCTGATGATGTTTGAGTTGAGAGAAGTGATGAGGATGATATAGACGTCCTCGACCGCGCGATAGACGTACTTCACTTTTTCCGATAAAATATACGTCACCTTCGGATCTTTGTCGAGGTGCGAAAACTGTGAAACAGTCGATTCAAAATGCCTTAACGGACTATTCTGTATTGAGGTAAGAACAACTCCCCCACGAGAAATAATCGCAACAGAGTATATCGTCTTTGAGTGAGTTCATTGTGTTGTCAAGTTATTTGTGGGATTAATAACAAACCATTTCCCTTTCTATTTTATAGTTAGATTTTTTAAGTTCGGTTAAAAACAATTAATAAAAAAGTGGTAAAATAATGTTTTATATAACATTTAACTATTAAAATGTTTTGTGTTTGAAAAAATGTTTATTAAAAATAATAAAAATAAAAAAAATATATTTAATAATTTATTAATTATTCAAACTAATAAATATAACATTTTGTTTTGACAAATAACTATAAAAAATTTGGAAAACACCCTTTAATAACAATGCTAAGAAATGTGTTATGATTTTTAATAGTTAGTCTATTAATTATTTATACTTATTTCACTGAAAAGAAATATTAAAACTGAGAAATAATAAAAAATTAAAGTTCAAGAAATTATTAATCAAACAAATTGAACTATATTTTTAATTCAAAAATTAAAATAACGTTTTATTTTTTTTTATCGATTTATTGTTTTAGTGTTGTATAAAACAACAAGTCGATAAAATTCATTTCTTATCATAAAATATTTCAAAGAAATATTCAAACACTTTCACATTTTGCATTTCAAATAAGAACAGTTAGTTTTATTTTCATCTTGTTTTTCCAAGAATTCAACACGTTATTTTATTAATTTAAAACAAATAATTGAAGCCAAAAAATGAAAATTAGACTTGTTATTTGTTTAAATGAAAGTCTTATTTTAAAAATAATTTAAAATAGACTCACTTTCTGGTGTTTCAAACACGGTTTGTTGTGTGCTATTTTCACATCTGTACGTTTCAGACAATGACTTGAATATTATTTTGTCATAAAAATTTCATACGATTGAGACGCGCAGCATTTAAATAGTCACAAAATAAACATGATTTTGAAAAACAAAAACACCACTCGACAAGCATCTACTTTAAGAAGTTGTGGATAGAAAAGAAATACAATAAAAATTCGAATAACACTAGACAAACAAGAGAGCTCGCTCTCAGCGGGCTAAGAACAGGCTTAAAAGAAAAACGGGTCGTTCTGCATGGGGTTGGATCGCTGTGATTGTGGGAAGTCTGTACTAAGATCTTCAATATCATCGCGGATAATTGGACTTTTTGTGACCGTTTCACTCGACGACCCCGGGTTCAAGATGTTAAATATCTCTTTGTTGGGGTCGAAATTGATGAACTTTGTGTTGTTCAGTTTGGCAAAGCACGAGTCACTATCACACCGTTTGGACTTTGTTGTGACTGCAGGAGATGATGTCAATGATCTCGCTAGACGGAAGCTTGTTGATTTAAAGTGTGTTGGTTCCATAACGTGTGAATATCAAATTCTAGGGTATTTATGAGTTTTTTTTTAAACTGCTTTTTTCTATACATATATGCTTCCTTTTTGAGTTTTTGGCATTATACAACATACGACTATACCCGATAATATAGTCAGAATACATCCATTTCTGACTCGATTAAGAAGGTGCGTTTATTAATGAAGTTTGCTCTTTTCTCTCAAAACTGTTGTGATTCGGCAAAAGTTTTTGTTTGTCTTCATTTGCCTTCGTCTAAAAAATGAAGTTGGTTTTCTTTTTTCTACGCCACTTTTCAGTGTCAATTCAGGAATAAACATAAAAATAATGTGAAGTAATTATAAGACACAGTTTGGCGCAAATCTCACTTTCTTGTGATATTTTATGAATTCTGTAACAAGTGTCTATTTTTGGTAAAAAAAGAAAAAATATGTGGTGATAAGACCTTCAAATTTAGGTCATCTTCATGGAAAATGAAAGCATTTTATTTGGTTCGAAATTTTCTGTTTTTTCAATTTAAAACTGTTTGTAAAAGAAGTAATTATTTCCATAAAAAAAATGCAATTTCCCATAGAATTAGGGATTGTTAATTGTAAGTTTACATAAGAAAGAAGTCAAACAAAAACAGTCGAAGTGTTACCATTCAATCTATACCAAAAGTATTAGTTATTTTTTATTTTGTCGGTCTGAAAGTTTAAGTCCCGTTTAATTAAACAAAATATTTTTAAAATATTTTTCATTGATTGTAAAACACAATTTTGAGCGAGTCTCATTTTTTTTATATTATATATCACTATATCCTAACAAACGGGTTATTGTGTTTATACATATATAGTGAAAACAGTATCGGCATATTCTTCTAAATAATACCAACACTCAAAAGAAATAGAATTCAAAAAAAAAACAAATTAAAACCCCAATTTATCACAAAATATTGGTATTGTTTGCAAAAACAAAAATAGTAATTATCATATAAATAAAATAATTTCCAAATAATTAGTGTTTTATAATACATTATAAGATAGTTGTGATACTGGTAAAAAGTGAATTAAATTGTCCAATTAAAAAAAATAAAAAATGATAAATTATTCAAATAATTCAAATAATTTAATTTTTTTTACATTTCAAATAAGTTTTATTTAATATAACAATCAATAAATACTTGATTTTTTTGTTGAGTAATATATTATATTAATAATATATATATTAAAGTATTTTTGGGTAAATGAATTAATAATTTACAAAGACAAAAATAACTTAATTATTATTTAATAAAGATTGAAACAAATAAACAGTTTATAACTTTAATATTGGAATAGTACCTTAATTTCTTCTTGTCTTTCTGCGCCTTAACCAACCATCTTGTCTTTTTGTGGCTAGTCCCAGTTTCATATATTTAGAAAACTACATGAAAAACACAAGAAGTGGGTTGAGAAACTTAAATCGTGAACGACCATCACCTTTAATCTTTTCATTTTCAACATTTAAGAAACGAAATATGAAAAGAATCAAGATAGGCTGTCACTCAAACAGAAAAAAACATATCGTGAATGAATATTGATTATTCAACTGAATAACAACTAAGCTACGCAGAATTATGTGTTATTTTTGCGTTAACAATTTATAATAATTACAGTTTTAGACAAAACCTGTGCAACTTTTGCAAAAATGGGGTGACTGAGTAAAAAAACAAGGAATCCTAAAAATAAAACTATTTTTTTTTCTTCATGGCGCAACTCTTTTATATTTTTTTTTTGTTTTTTCTTTGTACATTTTTTATTTTTTGGACAATCTCAATAGTTTTTTTTGGTGAAAAAATATTATTAAAAACAACACGAAAATCACAAGTTTATTCATTTTCAAACCATAAGTTTCAAATAGTGAACAAAGAAGACGGTGGATTTTATAAAAAGATTCTTTTTCAATAAAACAAAAACCCTTTCGATGCACCTTTCTTTCATTTTTCACAATATCGCGTAATCAATAACAAATGTTTTTTTGGTGCAAACTTTAAAATAAAAAATGGTTTTTATAGCGGTTTTTAAATGTACAACAACAATATATTTCTTCAATATTACACTCGACCACTATTTTTTTGTTATGAACAATTGTTAAAGTTAAAAGTAATTTATACTTTTAAAATATAATAAAATCCTTATTTTCTCCTTAGTTGTAATACTATAATGATTTTTATATGTGCTTGTATTAAAAAGCACTAGTTTTTTCTTTTTAATCAAACAAATAAATGGCTTCCGAGTATCACGAAAAAATGAAGGGATTGGATTTCAAAGAAATGGAAGATAACATAGAGCAAAGAACACTTGGCGACCCCATGTCTGATAAATATGAAGATTTTTTCGAAGCGGCATCATTTATTCAATCCAAATTTTTGCTTGAAGAAATAATAAAAAGGTATCCAGACCTCGAGAATAAAAATCGGACATACCAAATTGGTATATGTATTGAGGTGTTCAAATCCCTAAAACTTTGGGAAAACACGGTTTGTGAATTGTTCAACATTGGCAAACATACTCTTTCAAAAGAAAAGATGAAATTTCCCGCGATTGTGCACAAAATGGTACTTGAGCCGGGAAGGCCAAGTGAAATTAGAAGCAACCGCGAATCAATTGTAAAATACATTTTTGGTCACAGGAAAGTCGGTTTAGCAGTAACAAGTCTTCATGTATTCCAATTTTGCACCAATGAATTGCAAATGATGGTGTCAAAATCAAATCTCCATAGATACATAATGCGATTGACACTGTTTGAATACGTTTTAGGAATACCCGACGAAAATTTCAGAGTGAAAGTGGAAGAAAAAGATATCAAAGAATTTTACAATGTTACTCTACAAAGAATAGTTGGTCTTCATCCAGCACTTGTTTTAAATGAAGATGAGATGGGAACACAACCATTCACAGACAGAAAAGCCGTGAAAGTGTACGTCAACAAGGGAGAACAAAGAATGCACAGAACACTTAAAATTGGACTAAGCAGAGCAGGGAGAAGAACAACACTGATAGGATGCATAGCGTTGAGTGGTGATGTGTTGACTCCAGGAACTGTTGTGCCAAACAAAACAGTGAATGTTGTATTATATGACAACAGATATGACGACTCTTCGATAAAAATATACAACACGAAGAATGGCTTTATAAGCACTGACATATTTTTGGCGTGGTTTCGAGATGTCGTTCTAACTTACATAATCAAAAAACGCAATGAACTTCGTCAAACAATCGGTGACTTTAATGAAAAAGCGGCTTTTATCATAGATGGATGCAGTTGTCACGTCAACGAAGACCTAAGAGTAATATGCGAAGAAAATAACATTGAGTTGATCTTTCTTGTTCCTCACTCAAGCCATATGACGCAAAGTCTTGACGTGGGTGTCTTTGGTTCTTGTAAGAACCAACTAAGACGGTACTGTGAGTATGTGACTCAAGTAGTCAAAGATGAATATAACGTTGAAAATAAAAGCACGGAAAATGTATTTGAGGAACAACTTAATATGGAGGAAGTGGTGGAGGAGGAAGAATTAGATGAAGTGGAAGGAGAAACAATTACAAAGAAGGTAAGAGAGAAAAGAGGAATTTGTCTTGTGAATAGACTCATCTCAATGTTGTCTGCATTTCAGGCGGCAACAACGAGACAAAACGTTGTCTCTGCTTTCCGGCAATGTGGTATCACTTACAAGACAGACATAAACTGTCCATCAAAAAAGAGACAATCATTGTCCCACAAAAGGCGAGAATTGTGTGTCGGGCATATCCAGGAATTTTTGGGTCTCCGGTTGCAGAAGAGGATTTAAACAAATGTGTTTTGATTCCAATGGTGGAGCACATATCTCATCCTGTGTTCGGACCAGAACGTAATCCAATTAGAAGCGAAGATGCGAGATTCAGTGAAATGAGGCGAGTTCAACAACGTCCACCAGAACGGAGACGACAAAAAGAGAGAAAATCAGTTGTTCGTAACAGCCAGAACATTTCTAACAGCCAAAGCTTGTTAAGTCGAGAAGATAGAGATTTGATAATTTCAAGACTTATCTAAATAATAGGACTTTTGCTTTATTTTTTTGTTTAACTCATAATTTTTTACAATAACACTAAGATGAAAATTGTCTTGTCATTCTATTGTATATTGATTTCTCCATGATATCGTTTCTTTTGTGAGCTCGATTTTCGATTTATATTATGTTGATTTTTTCTATAACAGAACAATATTTCCAATTACTGATTCAGACCAACATGATTAGTCTTTCATTGTTTGTTTATTTGAACAACAAATCACGTTTAATATGTGGTCAATCAACACTTCGAATACTAGAAGACTAAAAAACCAAACAAAAAAATTAATTAAAATTTGTGGTATTTTTATTATCAAGTGTTAGTAAAAAAGATGGTATCATTTTGGCGAAAGAAATGACAATTAAGTTTTTCGATAAAAAGTAAACACATCTAAGCGATTTTTTTGTTTTGTTCAAATTATGGCATTTAAATTCTCAATTGATAAAAGATGGTCTTCCCAAAACAACATTTTTACCTTTATAAATGATTGATATTATGCATTTTTTGAAAAAAAAACATTTTAACTAATCATAAACAAGAAGGAAATAACAGGCAAAAAACAGGATTAAAAAGTTACAAACAATTGAACTATACAAATGAAAAAAAGGTGCACGAAAACTAGGTTTTTAAAGTCTGACATTCCACAAGAAAAACTGGGTTATTTAAGAATTTATTGATCTTCAAAATCATTCCAGCTTTACCTAAAGCCTTAGTCGTCGGGTTGAATGAATTATTTTTCGTTTATAGCCACACACTTGTCCGCTGACCTTTCTATTCAATTCATAACATAGAAATTGTCCAAGAAACACATACGCATAATAGTACTTTTATTTTTCGGACTTTTAATATCAAACCCACTCCTTTGCTGTCAGTAACAATTTTGGACTAACCCCAAATGTTCCGCGTTCAACAATATCATGATTGTTGTTAGTTTAATTTGTAAATGAATAGCTTTGTTAATTTTTTATTGTTTTTAATTCTTCTTTTATAATAAACAAAACAATAAAACAATAAAACAATAACATAATTAATGTAAGTTTCTTAATAATTTTATAATTAATCTTAAAACATTTTAGAAATAATGTTATTCTTCTTTTTTTAGAATTATTTAACTCAGTAACCCCATTTTTGCTTAAGTTGCACTGGTTTTTATCATAACTGTATATGTTAACAGTTGATAATCACTGTTAATATTATCATTTACTTTCATTTGTTAAATTAATTATAATATATAATATATATATGATATTTATAATATTATATATTATAAATATCATATATTTTTATATCATCTCGATTATTATATAAATAGATGATTTTATCATAAATCATATATTTTCGGTTATAAAATTATCCCATTCTTTTTTTTATTGCTTTTATTTATTATTAGTTAGTAATAATCAATAATTATAATAATTATTATTAATTAATAATTATTTTAATAATAATATAACTATTTAAATATTTGTTTTCCAAACAACTTTACTAAAGTTTTAATTGTATTCAAACTAATAAAAGTATTATGGTTTATTATTATAGTTATTTAATACTCAAATTAAATTTTTATTAAAAATTTTTATTATAATTTAGGTAACAAATTAATTTGATTAGAACAGATAAAAATAGATCAAAAAGTGAACATTACTTCCCGAAATATAGGTCTGAATACATTTAAAACAGAACCCATTATATTAATACAAATAACAATAAGTTTCTGATTAATTCTCACCCCATCTCGAAAAAACAATTTCATGTCACAACAAGAAACACTTCTTTTTATTAACAAAGAGGACGTTTTTAAACTCGGCGATTTAAAACGGACTATGGCCAAAGTCAAAGAAGCAATGCTTGTCTTAGAATCTGGAGAATACTTAATGCCAGAACGTTTATCAGCCACTTACAAAGAGCGCACTGTCCTCTCCATGCCCGCTTTGACTAATACAGCATCTGGAACAAAATTGCTAACAGTGACGCCTTCTAACATCAAACTTGGTCTTCCAAGCATATTTGGATTAATGACAGTCAATGACTTCACCACTGGAAAGCCACTTGCAATTATCGACGGAAGTGCTTTGACGTCTTTAAGAACTGGTGCGGTTGGCGGACTTGCAGTGGACTATCTAGCTCCAAAAAATGCAAAGAGTGTTGGTATTGCTGGGTGTGGTGCTCAAGGCTTTTACCAACTTATTTACACATGTTGTGTAAGACCCATTGAAAGGGTCTATTTGTATGACGCATATGCAAAAGACTTGACAAACTTCATTGAAAGAGTGAAGAAGGCACTTTGTGAGTACAAAATAGAAGAGAAAATCACTTTTGTGGTGTGCAAAGATACAAAGGAACTCATTTCACAGTCCGAAATAGTTATCACTGCAACGACTTCAAACACTCCAATATTCGATAACGACAAGACTCTCTTTCATGGAAAGACTATAATCGGCGTTGGATCGTATCAACCAACGTGCAGAGAATTTCCTGACGCAATATTTGGAGAAGACACCGCTGTTTTTATTGAACTACCTTTTGCAAAGGAAGAGACTGGGGACTTGGCAATTCCAATTGAGAATGGACTCATAAAAACTGAGGACATACACTTACTCGTTGAACTCGACAAAAAGCCAGAACTCATGAAGAAAACAAACTTCTTTAAAACAGTTGGCATGGCCTTGTATGACATTGTTGTTGCAAACGATTTATATATTGTGGCCAAAGAGAAGAATGCTGGACAAGTTGTTAAACTATAAATTTATAGTTTATTGTTATTAAATCAATTTTCTATTTATAGGTAGAAGACTTCACTTCTTATAGATGTTTTTTAAAGCACAAACCATTAATTAATAGTTTATCAATAGTTTGAGTATTGTTTGTTAATAATAACTATAATATTTTAGTATTAACTAAATAATTTCTTTTAAGAAAAGAGATGAACGACAAGGAGAACGAAGAGCGAACGACAGACAGCCAAACATCTCAAATTGAACAACGAGAAAATGAAACGTATGAACTTTCAGAGAGTGAGATAATCATTCGGCCATATCCTCTTGTCATCAGACAAAAACACCCCATTATAGACGTCGACGAAATCAATGAACAAACAAGTCTGAACAATCCAATCGTTATTTCAGACGATGTAGCGATTGACGTTGATGAGAACGAATCGACACAAAAGGCACTGACATTTGTGGATATGCACCAAAAAGGACTTACCAAACGTCTCAACACAAGAAAGCCAAGACTATACCATTTTTAATGGAAATCAAAATGAAACAAACGACTCATTAGTGCAATTTATTGGAATGGACCTGAACAATGCAGAACTTATTTGCTCGCAAGACAGCTCATATTAGAATGTCAGCAACCACTCACAATCCAAGACTGGAGTTTTGCTCTTTAATAAAATATAATATGTATTATAAGTAATAACTTAGTTGTAGTTAAATTTAATACAGTAACATTGAGAAGTAACTACTAAAGTATAGTTAAATTATTAACGATGACTTATTAAAATACTTAATGCTTTGTTTGTGGCACATAATTTGAGTAGAGTTCATACAGGTGACTTGATGTTCCTAAAGTTATTTGCAAATCTGCATTTTGATAATAAGAGTCGCATATCTGTAAATTTTGAATGATTGTGTCAAGCAACACGGCTTTTCCAATGACGTTATTTCTTGTGAGTGAAGGAAACGCTATGTTTGTGAAGTGAACATGAAAGTGCCAGAACGAAGGATGGTAATGGCAGTAAACCACTATTTCGTCCTTTTCAAGTCCGTAAGTGTTATGTATAAATTCGAGGACTTCTGTTTTGAGTTTTTTGAGGAAAGGGACGTGTTGTTGGCGGAGTGAACGAATAGAAAGAATCGAACTGTCTCTTGAAAAACAGATTGCATAGAATTGGGTCAAGTCTTTCATATTCCACTTTACATCTGGGACTAGGAAAAAGTCATCTTGGGTATAGAGTGGAGTCGATTTTAAAGAGCCATAGTTGTCTATCCACTGGGTGACTGATGAAGGAATTTTCTTGATCTGAGGTAACATGATTTGTTCATACATCTCACGAGTTTCTGTGAACATGTGGTAAGTCTGAGCTTTATATTTGTTAAGTTCTTGTGGTGTATGGATTGTCATAACATTCACTTCGTAATCGGTAGTTGCATTGTCTTTACTAATTTTTTTATTATATTTAATCGAAGAAACTGTTTTTTCAATAATGTCGGAGTCTGGGGAGTCGGTAATGAGTGTAATAAGTGAATCTATTTCAGACGGTGTCACACTGCTTTTGGTTATAGTGAACAATGTTTTGTTTTTAAGTAACACAACACCCTTAAGATCGGAAAGGTTGTTCACCAATTCAAATGACATAGTGCTTTATTTGTTTTAAAAAACCCTTTTTGTGTTATTGGCTTGCTATTAAATTGAAAAAATTCAATTATTCAAATATTAGTTGGTATTATTATTTTGTTGAGTCACTATTTAAATCAAAAGATTAAATACTTGTAATACACATATCGTATATAATTGAATTTTAAAAAATTGGATGAATTGTAATTACATTGTTAAGGTGTTTAGATTTTTCAATTGAATTCAAGACCTTTAAAGTTAATACGATAACAAATACATAAACGGAGATAATTGAACAAATGAAAAGCATTATATAGAGTCAGTCTTTTAACGTTATCTGGTGGACAAAAAATAGATTCATTTTTGTCTAAACATCGGGCATTAGGTAAAACGTGAAAAAACCCGAAACAATTGGGATGGGTTTTTGGGACTGCTTCCCGAATTATTCCCATTTTTATGGTCCAAAAGGCACCAGATAACGTTTGAGACCAGATAATGTTAAAAGACAGACTGTATTTGATTATTTATCTCATTATTAAACACTTTTAATGTAATTTGATCACTTTCTTGCTTATGTCTATTAATAATATATATATGAAGGTGTAGTGTTGTTTTCTAATCATTTAAAACATTTATTGGAATGCTAAATAGTATTCAATTAAAAATAAAATTTAAGTTTTATTTTATCCTTCATAATAACATCATTATATTTTCATTATTATAATTATTAATTATTAATAACATAAAAATACAAGTTAAAAAATATTATTATTTAAATATTATTTGAAGCAAAGTTGAATTTATTTGAGTTTTGGAAGAATCGAAAAGACTTCACAATCAAATTTAAAACCAAAAAAAAACATAAACCAATTTTTATTAATAACAAATTATATTTGATATTAAACTTTGTTGATTTTGACTTGTGATGTTTGAACCAGAAAAAATGAATTTTTCTTTTTTTTCAAATCACATTTTTTATTTAATTCAATTTAACAATCATAATAATTTCATTCTAGATACATAAAAATTATTAATTAAATTATAAATAAAAATACCTATCAAAAAACACCACATTCCCGAAATTGAAGTATATTTATATTAAAAAATGCTATGAACTAATAATTAGGTTTTTGATGATGTATTTCAAAAATAGGATATTTCACCCAATTTTTTGAACTGAAAAGTTTTAATTGAAAACTCTTAATTTTAATAAGACATGACTTCACCGAAAGAATTCGAGGACTTTTCTTGTGTCAATTTGTCTTCACTACCAACTGGTATTCCATCACAGCCCTTCAGTTCTCTTAACTCAAAGAGGAAACTTACTCAACCCGTGAACGATGACGTCAAGCGGAGGCGTGTCTTAAATACTCACGCCAAACAAAAAGGGATGTCTGAGGAGTGTATGCGCCTTGCGTTCTTGATTGGCTATTTGAACGTGAAAGGCGTTGGTTTTATGTTAGCGCGGCGCGCGAAGCGCGCCGAGAAGTCTTTGCAGTACATTGAAATCACCAGCATTTATGGGAGTGTTGAAAAGACACACGCGGAGTTTTTGGCAATGATATCAGTGGAAGAGGAGAAGTGTCAGAACAATGAAGTGAGTCAAAGTTATAACGAGCGCTATCACCGGAAGAATGTGTTTGCGGTGATATACAATTACTTGATTCAAATATGTTCGAGCTTTGATGAGCGTGTAGTCTTCGAGACGAAACGGACTAAGAAATCGATGTTGACTATAAAGATGGAGAAGTTTGTATCGGTCACAATAGGTGATGTGAAATATACCAAAGATGATGTGATGAGAATCGGTGGAGTGATTTATGAATACATTAATGGTATCATTTCCGCTTCAACTGTTAATGTTCAAAGTTTTGCTTTAAATACTATTAAAATCGAACCAAACCAACCGTTGATATCAAAACAATTTACTCATGTCGTACACAACATCCGAAATTACTGGTTAATGCAAGAGACTTTACGGTTCGAGAAAGAGCACCCAGAACGGTGTGTTCTTTTTTTACAAAAGATAGGGATGAACGAGGATCGTGCATCTGTTGTCATCAGTTCAATCAAGTGTACACAGCCTGTTTTTGATATCACCAACACAGACAAACAAGTGGTTCATTCTAATGTTTCTCTCACACAATGAAGTTCCTTTTAAAAACGTCACATGTTATATTATTAAATTTTATATTACATTTTGTTATTGTTATTAATACAACAATTTCTTATGTTAATATAAGATATATCTAATATCTTATATTAATAAATAATTTTACCATTAATATATAGTAATATATTAATAACACATTACTAGAAAATAATAATAATAACATTAATATAAAATGTTAATAACATAAAAAGTGAAGGGAGTAATGTCTTAATAAGAAACAGTAAAGACACTAGGGAGCATGTACTTTAAAGAACGTTTTGGACAAGACATGGGCTTGGCAGTAACGGGCTCACTAAAAGTTAAAAACGCGCTATCCCTGTTAACAACAAGTGGGACAGACGGCTTGTAATAAATGGCATAGAAGTCGGCTGAGGATGTTGGTTTCCTGGCGTGACTTCTCTTGAACGGCTTTCTTGATTCAGAATTCATAAGGTCTTGATATTAAACCGAAAGAGCTTTCAACTTTCTTAGATGACTTTCCTTTTTAAGTTGAAAAAAGCGTTTTTTCGAAATGAAATTGGGGGTTTTTGACTTTTTCTTTTTTTATTTTCTTTATACTATAATGTATAGTTTGTGTTTTAGATATTATAATTTTGAAAATGAGAAGAATTATGATGAAACTATTTTAGGGTTTAATAAACTCATAAAAACGAAAGATGGTTGATGTTATAGTTTCTAAACTATTAAGAAAGACATAATGACGCATTATAATTATAATCTCCAGATTTTTGAGGGAAAAGATTGAAAAAATGACAATTGACAAATACGATTTAATAAAAATATTGTATAAATTAACCAATAAAATAGTTTGAGGATAGAATGAGTTTTGAATAATTAAAAAAAAATATATAACCTCATAAATCAAACTATAACAAACTATTTTAATTTTTAATTTACCAGGAATATAAAAACAATTGAATAATATTTTTTGAACAATTTATTTTTTGTGATGAAAAAAATGAATAATGTAATATAATTACATTATAGTATATTATAAAATTTAATTTACTATATAATAAATAATTATTAAAATTTTAAACAATTGATTTATACATAAATAATTATATAAATAGTTTGATTAAACGATAAAATTACTATATTCATAATCTAAATTTTAGATTCACAAAATCGATCCACACAAATAAGAAATACAACAAATTACTGACATCTTTCTTTGTTTTTAGTTTGTGCAACATCCACTGGTTGTTCAAATGATTTTTTCAGTGACAGTTCGACGAATGAGAGGAGCGTCTCGTCGATGCCCACGTTATTTTTTGCTGATATATGATAAGTGGGGAACTTACATCTGAGTGCGTAGTCCACGCAGCTTCTTTTACTTGGCTTCAGGTCAAGTTTAGTGACAACAACAGCGATTGGTAGCATTGGGTTTGGGTTATCTCTTCTTATTGAGTTGATTATATCGTTAGTCTTTCTCTCATCAAATACAGTAGTCCCGTCGACAATCAAAAATATCCCATCTGCTCCTCTGTAATATGGTGTTGGTCCAAACCCATTCATCAGCCTTGGAGTATCCCACTTTGATGTCAGTCAAGTCGACAAGGGTTATAGTTTATTTTATAGTACTTTTATAATTGTTTTTTTTATTTGGTTGATAATCTATTAATAGAATAATACAAATAGAATTTTGAAAATAGAACGTCCCGCTATGAGCAAAATCGATGATTAAACAAACGAAGTTCATGCGAAGGATTTTGTTTCCCCACTTGAAAGAGACGCTTTTGTAGTCGATCAACTGTGTCCGATTTGGAACGGAAAATGCTTCTCCAACACATGCGTTGATGAACGAAGTCTTCCCGCTGGAGTCATCTCCTACAACCACAAATTTCATTTCCCTTTCTTCTGCAATAATATTTCCCTCCAAGCGACTCATCAGCCCTTTTCAATTACATATTTCCAGTTTGTTCAATAACATTTTTAACCACAAAAATGTTATTACAGAAATGAGATAAAAACACAATCAATTAAAGCAACGACTGTTGACATTTAAGACCCTCTTCTATGTTGTTGGAAGTGATTCTACAGAGTGTGTTCTTGAAATCTGGATCAAAGAGTCCGTTGGTGAACATTGAATAATTTAAGTACAAAAGATGGTCTCTTTTAATGTGTTTCAAAGCTTCTTTAATAGAATTCGGAGAGGCATCTTCGACACCGTACAGTTGTTTGAAAGAGAATCCAGCCGTCCATATACCTTTTTCTTTCAATGAGGACTTGACAAAATACATGAAGTAGTCAACGTAATCATATAGTTTCCTTTTATTAATATCATAACTATAAACTCTTATTCCTGGTGCATTTCCAAGAAATGGTGAAACAGAGATGCTCGTCATCGCAGTAACCCCGTTGACCACTTTAATTTCATCTCTATGACAGTGCCCAAAAATGTTACCAATTATGATGTCTTCATTTGCTTGCAGAATATTAAAGAGTCTGTCTTGAATACTCTTTTCCATATAACTCCGACAATCAAATGCAGAAACTCCAATTGGGAAGTGCCCAACCACAAGCACTGAATTACCTAAAGCACGAGCATGGTTTATTCCTTCTCGAATGTGCTCCAACGATCCACAGTCTTCACCTTTATATCTTGGACTATAAAGTAAAGTGTTTATCATCACAACAGTCAGTTGTAAATGGTTCAAGTGTCTTACGTAACTGGCGTGCCTCACAAAAGATTCTTTTTCACTTACTTTATGTTATTTTTAGTTTCATATATAACACCTGTTATTATAATAATACTATTCAACTAACTACTGAATTGTGTAATAATAGATTGATATGATTTAGAGAACAAACATGGGATATACGTGGTATTTAAAAATTGGAAGTACTTTTCATATCTTTTATCATCACACGAAGTGATATACGCAGGTTCAACTTCGTTATTACCCAAGCAAAATACAATTGGAACACCTGGGAATCTCCTTTGAACTATATTGACACCTTCTTTCATAGTGTCTTGAAAATACTCTCCAGGGGCATGTGCAGGTAAGTCGCCACTCAAAATGATAAATTTTGGATGTGGGGATACTCTGAATGCTTGTTGAACAGATTCGAGGAACAAATTCTTATTGGAGTCGCAGAAGTATCGTCCGAACATAGGGTTATACATAGGGTTGGTCTTATATTTATGATAGAATCTGTTTGTTGATGAAAATGTGACAAAAGGGTTAGTGCGACAGTTTGTTGTGTCGTCATAAAGAGAACAGTCCATGAACTTGTCGTAATGGACGTCGGCAATTTGGATGAAGTCGACGATTTTTCCCGAAATGAATAAGAAAAGGAATGAAAAGAATATAACGAATACTTTCATATGGTATATACAGTTTTCTATAAAATTATCAAATGAACTTTTATATTTAATTTGGTTATGGCACAACCACTCAAATATAATACTATTGAAGTGTTGAAACAATGGTTACATTTCCCTAATTATAAAGTCGTCTATTCTTCAGAAGAAGAAGAGGTATCAGCAAGACAAATCAATTCTAAAATAGAAGGGAAGTCCGATATAACTATTGTCATCACAACAACTGATGGGAACGTTTTTGGTTCTTATCACCAAAACCCAATTAAAAAGAAACCATTGAAATTTTATGATCGACACATCCAAAGAGGGGGGTATTTCCTCTTTACTATTACTAACCCATACAATATCCCACCAACAAGGTTTGTGACCAAAAACATGGACGACTACTTAGTGCTTTATTCCGATGACAACCCAAACTCTCTGATCTCAATGTGTTATGTCTACGACCTCAAACTTAATGGATCGACAATTAACACCGATTTCCCGTTTTATTATAACACCGAATACCCATCCACTATATTCACTGGCTCTGTCATACCAACGACTTTTAACTTCGAAAATATTATCATCCTCCAATGGTACTTATAATTTACTTTTATTATATTGTTATCAAACGTATTTGAGACGTAATACGACAACTCCACAATTCTCACAGTTCCGCACCAAATTCGTCTATTACAAAAATAGAGCACTTCATAATTAAAAGTAACCAATTTTCAACTAGAAATTAATTAAACAAACCTTCCCGTATTCTAAATTTGAGAGTACGCCTTCAAATACCGGAAACCATCACACCACAAAGTTTACGAACTTCCTTTTTTGATATCCTCTCGCACAACAAAGAGCATAGCCAAGAAGAAGTTGGGGTTGTCCTTTATCTCCGGAAACGCGTGGTACATCTCGCTCATTTTCTGTGCTGCAACTGAGTAGCATTTTTCCATGTAAAAGTTTGACACAGCAGATTGGTACTTCCCTCGACACTCACGACAACAGAACATCGTAACTCCTCGAAGCTCGATTTCCTTTTGACATACAAACTTCGATCGACACAACAAACATCTTTTCAACCGCTGGAACGGATATAGCGTTCCAGACGCTTCACACCGAACAAACGAGTTTGAATAACAGTCCGAACAGCAATACATACTATTCTCTTCAGACAAACACTTCTCATGAAAATAGTCGTCGCATCCCGGACAGTGCCTACAAGTACTTCTTTGATACTTTAACTCATTCCGACACAACGTGCAAAATTGTGGCTCGACTATGGTAGTCACAAAACTGAAAGTGTCGCGCTCCTTCTTGACTAACTCGCTCATCAAATACGCAAAGACAGTCTCTGCAATGGTTTTGTTGTTTGAAAGAAGAAAGGAAAGACCGTCGCTCTCGCACAAAACAGAGTACTCCTCGCATCTCAAAGAAAACTCGTTGATCGCACTAAAGTCCCGAACTGAAAAGTTCAACTCGAACGCAGCGGGGTTATTTACACTCGGAGACTGCTCTACAGATCCCCATGCGTACACTTTCATCTCCTTATTTTCCATGACATCCGCAAATACAATAACGTCTCCAGGGTACATCCCATGCAAAACTAGGGTTGGTGTCTTAATAACTGTTTTAAAGAGGCATTGTGTCTTTGCCAAGAAGTCTTGAATCTTCCCACCATTGATCACACAGAAAATCACTCTAAATTTTTCATTCGAGCATTGCCCACACTCCAACAAGGACTTTGAGAACAACTGCATTGCCTTAAAATAACACGAAAGAGAGTACCGAGCGGCAACAAATTGGTCCAAGTAACTATTTGGGAAAAGGGATTTGGAAGCTTCAAACGCCATAGTCGTCTGTGGTAGTTGTGCCAAGTATGGTGTCAATATGTTTTGTGTTAAGATATCCATCAGAGAAAAATCGAAGTGGTTCTGGGGTTGTGTGAATGTTGGGAACGACTGCGAAATGACGTTGACGGTGTCTTTCAAGGAGTACATTTTGCCTTCTATCCGTGCGGTTTGTGTGTTCGAGTCGATGAAGTCCTCTGTTGTAAAATGCTGAGGCGGCTGAGTGTCGGAAAAGACAGTCTGGATGAGCGAGTCGATTTCATCGTCGTCAACTGCCGTCTCGCTCTCCGTCATACTCCCGAAGTGTTCCTCCATCCGTTCGTCTTTTGCTTTTCGAGTTTTTTCTGAAACACACATAATCTTATTAAAATTAAAGAGGAAGATAAATACATATTGTACCTTCTTATGTTCTAGTTTAATACCTCAAATGGTTTTTATCTAGTTTAATGATTATTATTCTCAATTTTAATTCTGCATGGCATTTTTATAGTTTCTTGAGTAACTTTATTTTAAGTCTTCTTTTGTACTATAAATAAATAAAGAAGAAAAAAGAGAAAAAACCAAATGTTATGCAGAAACAATTAATTTTTCGTTAATACTTATTTTGTTTGTTTATAATAGTATAATTATAATTATTAAACTATACTATATAATTTAAAAAGATCCGTTATAGAAAATTTAACATTTTTTTGATGTGATGTTTGCAATCAAAAAGAGATTCGAAAAAATCATAAAATTATTTTACTAATCTGGGAATTTTTAATTCATAAAAATTAAAAAGGTATAATTTAAAATATTATTTTAGTGATACATAAATTAATAAATTAATTATTAATACAAAAGATGAAATATTTATTATAAAAACTAAAACAAATAATTATTGTAAATTTTTTTTAATTTAAAGTAAACTAAAATATTGTTAAATAAATTAATTGAAAATAGTGGAATCTAAATTAAAGTTAATAATTATTTCAGACTTAAATTAAAGAACAAGACTCCAGTAAAAACAACTAAAAACGAGGCAAAAAGAATTAATCACTGTATCTCTTATTGATATACGGATTAGACGCGTAGAACGTAGCAGTGTCCAAGTGTTGTTTAGTGGTTGATTTGTCGAGATACGTATAGTCAAATTCCTTATGATTGTCTTTCTTGCTCAAGTAACTCGATTCTTCCCAATTGATGTCGTAGTAGATACAATTAAATCCACCATAATATGAAATTTGTTGTTCAACGATATCATACGGGAAGAAGTAGTATCCACAATATTCCTTATTTGCGACAAGATCTTTTAATTGGCTCTCAATCGCTATTGATAAGTATCATCATTGACCTCAGTACATACATATAGAAAAACAAACGAGTGAAATATAACCCAATAACTTGTGTTGGTAAAGCCTTCCACGTCAAGTCGACAAATGTATCATCCAATGTGTTATATTTGATCATAGTAAAATCAAAGTATCTTCCGCTTGGTTTTCTCGATGCTGGTTTCAATTCCCTCAAGAAGTATCTGTACACTGGATCTTTAGTACAAACGTGTTCATCAACGCATTGGTATTCAAATGGTTTATGTTCAAACTCCATGATCTTTTTGGATATTTCAGTGCTCTTCCCACACGCTTCAGTGCACACTTCCCAATTCAATGGGTCTTGTGGGTTAGGGCAAAGTGTCATCTCTTCTTCGTATGAAATTTGTCCCAAGTAATACTCAATAGAATGACTTCCTCGAATACCTCTGGCAGACCCCATTGGTCTATCTCCATAAGCAGTATCATTCCACGAATTCTTTAACACAAATCCTCCTTTATGTCCGGCTTTAGTCACAAACTCGTCAGTGAATGCTTCCATGACCATCCCATGACCGCCCGCCATTGTCATTTCGCCATGTCTATCAAACTCACCATCAGGTGTATACATCGGCAAGACTAATTTGGCACAGTCTCCGCTCGCTATCTCTGGTGGGCACGCTACAACATCATACACACCAACATTACACAAATCGGGATATTGCGTGCATGGGAAGTATTCTACATCGTCATGAATCAATGAAGTCCAAGCAAGTGCTCTGTTCCCTTTTTGGACAAACAGCTTTTTGACGTCCTCCACCGTCGTCGCGACGTTCATTTTAGTGACATCAAACCTCACAGGATTTGACTTAATTGCACTCTCCAAGTTATCGCAAATCCATTCTTCGCTGTCTGTCGGCAAATATGGGCACACAGAGTCGGGGACGGTTTCCTTATACAAGCCTGGGAATGAATAAAACCAGTTGATTTCACCACCGGAAGTGCTATTGCTCAACAACGAATCGCCTGGTGTGTTACACACATCGGGGTGTTCGACACAGTGGTCGACCATTTTAATACCCATAGCTTGTGTAGACAACAACGTGTATTGATCCTCAGACATCAACCCTTTTTCAATACCATTTTGTCGATAATTCGATTGTAAAAATCCAATCAATGCAAAATCCCAGCAAGTCCCTCTCTCCATTTGGTAATAACGCGGCTCGTTATGCGCGACGCGTGCATATTTCGGAAATTCGGGTTCAGTATGAGCCTCGACGTATGTCGCGGGAATATCAGTGACATTCCCAACGGCTTCTTCAAACGACGAATACGAGTCGCTTGTCTTCAAAACGGGCGAGAACCGGAAATACATGACGGTTGCTATTTGGACCAACAACGCGAGGAAAAGAACAACAACAGAAACCCGTTGGGTGACTGGAAAGCGTGACATTTGTTCAATGAATTTGTTCCCCATTTACAATTTTAAAGTTCTTGGATACTTTTTTAGTTGATGGACTTTTCCCCAGTCGTGGAAATTTTAAGAATACTTTTGCTTATTCACACTGTTCGGCGGGCTTTTTCGAAGTTTTCAGATGAACTCTTGCCCCTTTAAAATACTCGCTTATTTTACCACTCGTTCGGGCGGTTCAATCTATCTTCTAATTTAGATATATTATTTTCATAATTAAAATACTATATTTTTACTATTTTAGTTGTGTATTGGATTTTCTATTTTTTTGACATCCTGGGGTTGTGTTTAATAATTAAATACTATTATTATTATATATAATAGTTAATGGATGGGGAAGTAGACATTGTACAATTATAATA